>NC_088239.1:71905131-72082631 GCF_036934945.1 Oncorhynchus masou masou | reverse complement strand
GGAGAACCATTTTGGCTCTGGGTAGAACCCTTTTAGGTTCTAGATAACACCTTTTCTTCTAAATGTGTACCGACTTAAATCAACAATGAGTCCACACACCACAGTTGTAGGGTCTTTGATTAGTCAATCAAGCAATCAATCAATCAATCAATTAATCAATCAATCAATCAAATATATTTATAAACCCTTTTAAAATTAGCCGATGTCACAAAATGCTATACAGAAATCCAGCCTAAAACCCCAAACAGCAAGCAATCCAGATGTAGATTACCTCATGTTTACTGTAACAGTACAATAAAATACAATACAATGATAACAGGTGTAGGGATTTCTGCAGGGATTGCTACATTAACTAAGTGTGTGTGTGTGTGTGTGTGTGTGTGTGTGTGTGTGTGTGTGTGTGTGTGTGTGTGTGTGTGTGAGACAGACATGGGTGAGGCTTTGCTGTCTGTAAGTCTTAGGTCACAGTGTTGCTCAATTCACAACTTCCCTCTCTTGCCTCGGTCACACCGACAGCATCATTGAGCAAAATTGTATGCAGCATCATCTGGATATGTGTGTAACAAAAGTTCAACATTCACCTTCTGCTACCATTTCTGTCAAGCCGTCTACTCAAAGAGTCTGATGCATACGTTCGATAAAACTCACTCACACACACACACACACACACACACACACACACACACACACACACACACACACACACACACACACACACACACACACACACACACACACACACACACACACACACACACACACACACACACACACACGCACACGCACACACGCTGATCCCTGCCTGCAGGCGATAGGTCACTGGATAATTCAGCCACACACACCAGACAGACAAACTCATGCAATGCTGCACAGTAGGAGTCAGAGTGCATCTGGGGTGAGCTTCAGTGAATGCATGTAATTGTATTGACCCATTTAAGTCAGTGTGGAGTTGGAGCTAGCCTGGTTGCCTTGTCTGTTCAGTTATTACATTCCACTCCGTGTACATTTGCCATAGAGACTGGTCTTTCTTCACTCTAAAAATATGAACATTCTATCATTAATGAGCTCAAGGAGATCAGATGAATTGATCCTGATTTGATAACCCTCACAGTTATCCTCCAACCACAAAGGTTATGCAAATATTGCAACTCTCACCTTTAGAGTGCTATCTCATGTTGTGAGCAAAAATGTCTTAGCTTTGATTTTGAGCCTCCAAATACAACTTTCCTAGCTAACAGCTAAATGGTTTTGACTTTGTTATAATTCTAAATCTATTTCCAAGACTCCATATGTTGTCATGGAAAATGTTAATGTTATTTCCAGCAAACAATAGCAACTCCGCCGGAAATCCAGCTACATATTGAACATTGAGATTGCCAAAAGGCCAGTCTCTTTGGCATATGCCACAAGGAGTAGAATTCTACAGAGACTGGTACCCAGACTAGGTTGGAGCATGCAGGCTGCAGAGACTGAGATGAATCTGTTCACCGCAGACACACAAAGCAGCCTGGTCTCATAGACTAGATGTAACATAACAAACGTAAATGTGGGACACTCAAATTAATATGATATGTTATGTTTGGTATGGTTACATAAGACAGGAGGTTACTTAAGGCAAAAATTAAAGTAGGGTGGGGGGTTGTTTGGTCAGAGTGGATGAGCGTGCATAGAACGGGAACATCTAGCAACCCAAAGGTTGCGTGTTTGAATCTCATCACAGACAACTTGAGCATTTTAGCAACTTTGCAACAATGAAGTATGTTAGCTAACATTTAACCTAACTCCTAACCTTAACCCCTAGCCTAGCTAACCAAAGGTTGCGTGTTTGAATCTCATCACAGACAACTTCATCATTTTAGCAACTTTGCAACAATGAAGTATGTTAGCTAAACTTTAACCTAACTCCTAACCTTAACCCCTAGCCTAGCTAACCTTAGCTTTAGCCACCTACCCACTTAGCTAACGTTAGCCACAACAACGGAATTTGTAACATATCATACATTTTGAAAATTTGTAACACATTGTACGAATTTCAATAACTCTGTTCCAGTTCTGTTTGATGGTCAACATTGAATTGGCAGCTGGCTTTTCCTTTCAGTACAAAATTCACTACGATGCCAAGACCTTACCACTCAGATGGGAAAAAAGGCATTTCCTATGCAGGAACAACCCCTCCATGTCTCTCCAAATCACCCAGTCTGCCTCTAGACTAGCCGAACAGTAGCTAAGCAGTCAGGGCTCATACCCAGCCGTGTCTGTCAGTGGCTGGGCCGTGTCCTTGAAATGACCCAGTAGCTGTACAGCATCCCAAAACAGATGTGTACTGCCAACGTTATGGATTACACACACAGAGCATGTTTATTTCAAATGGCCACTGCAGTGAACTGGGCGCACTGCCAGCATGCTAATCCCACTCAAATTAATATATTGATGGAAGTTAATGCAGGTTGGGCTGCCTGAGCCAAATCCTTGGGTTTTTATAATGGGCTAATTTCTTCAGTTACACCCTGTCCATGACAAAGGATCAAATACACTGGGAGAGGCAAGTGGAATAGAGATATGCTCATCATGTTACAGTATTTATATATACAGTATTTGTATATTTCTGCATTTTATCACTATGGATTATGGCTCATCTTTGTTGGTATTGTCTGGCCTTGTCCTACGGATAATGCCATTGTCCTACGGATAATTTCTGTGCAGCACTTTGAGATATCAGCTGATGTACAAAGGGCTATATAAATACATTTTATTTGATTTGATTGTCCTACAGATAATGGAATTGTCCGAAGATAATGGCATTGTCCTACAGATAATGGCATTGTCATAAAGATAATGGAATTGTCCTAAAGATAATGGCATTGTCATAAAGATAATGGAATTGCCATAAAGATAATGGAATTGTCCTAAAGATAATGACAAAGGTATACAGATAATGGCATTGTCCTAAAGATAATGAAGTTGTCCTACAGATAATGGCATTGTCCTAAAGATAATGCATTGTCTTACAGATAATGGCATTGTCCTTCAGATTGTCATACATACTGTACATGCACAGTGTTGATTGATGGTTTCTCCCAATAGAATTACAGCAGTTATGTGAAGGCATGGACTCCCATCCTCACCCTTTAATATGCGCAATACAATCTAAATGTGTAAAAAGGTTGCTACTGTAGGTAAGAATTTGTCATTGTGTCAGTCACCTTACCTCGTAAAATAATGGTTAATTAATACGAATTAAAAAATGATAATTAATGATGATTTCCCCTCAGATCATCATGCGTAACCTGACCACAGAGGAGGTGTCAGTGTTCACCTATGAGGAGTGGCTGTCTAAGACCAAAGGACCCAAGAGGACCATGATCTGTGAGATGGCTGCTGTGGTGGATGAGGAGGAGATGGTGGAGATCACCACCTACATTATCCAGGTCAAGACCAGCGACATTGGAGGTGGGTCAGTCAGTCAGCCTGCCAGTCAGTCAGTCAGTCAGTCAGTTAGTCGGTTAGCCAGGTAGCCAGTCAGTAATTCAGCCAGCCGGTCAGTCAGCCGGTCAGCCGGTCAGTCAGCCAGCCAGTCAGTCAGTCAGTGGCAGTGCACAGACAAACCGCATTCTACAGTCTTCATGTTTGTCCATCATGTTTGTGTGACTGACCAGGGTTCCCTATTCATAAAGCGTCTGAGTAAAAAGTGCTAGGATCTGTTTTGTCTTTTAGATTATAATAAATGGATAGGAGAACCTGATCCTAGATCAGAATTACTACTCTGAGACGCTTTATGAATACAGGCCCATGTATCAAACTCGACTATATTATCCCACTGAATTAAAGCTGAGTAATTACTGTAGTTCCTGAACCACATTCACTACATTTGCTTGTAATCACACTATTCCTCCCTTTCTTCCAATTCCATGCTATTTATCCTACACTGCACCAGATTCAGCTTCAGTCCTGTTCCTAACGAGCTGGGATGTGCCTGTTACACGATATTCTCCTGTTTTACTTTATCTCTGTGGTGCAGCGGAGTCTTTGCTGCTCAGAGAGACGCGAAGCAGCAGCAGAGGTGGAATACGACAATCCATTTTGAGTCATAGAGGCAAATGAAAGAGAAACTTCTCTGAAACCTCTCACTCGGCTTTGGTTCTTTAGCCGTGCAGTTTTCCACCACAGAGGAGAGAGAGGAAGACTGCTGTTTGACACGATAGAGGGGTTAGGTGTCTAAGCTAACGTCAAAGAGCTCGTCATTCTGCCCTTGGCTGCCTGTGTTACTGAAGACATGTCTTCTCACCAAACCTATGTGTGTGTGTGTGAGGGTAATAATGATAATGAGCAGAGCTGTCAAACACAAGACATCAGTGAAGCACTGACTGCTCTGTGAACATTACACACACACACACACACACACACACACACACACACACACACACACACACACACACACACACACACACACACACACACACACACACACACACACACAGGTTAAAAACATGTGAGACAAGTGCACACACTCAAGCACACACGTGAATCAGAGGAAACAGGGCTTCTCTGGTTTCTCAATTGAGGTTTGATAAGGTAGTTGGTTAGTGGTTAATGGGGGACTATTGGAAAGGTAGTCTATGGAAGTAAATTGTATTGTTTTTTTTCAAGAATGTCGGACTGCTGATGGTGAAGTGATGTTTGAAAAGGCAGAAGGTTAGTAACTGATGGGGAATGTTTGCAGGGACGTGTTTGTAAAATCAGTCTATGAAAGTAAATTGTATTGGTGATTTGATTATTTTTCAGGAATGTCAGGAATGTCTGAAAAAGCAGTCTGGTGACTATTGGTTATTGGTGAATGGATTTTTATGAAGGCTGTAGTGTCGACTGGTGGCGAGTTGAGCAATGAAAAGACAGGCAATTAGTGGTTAATTTTTAAGGCTGTAGGCTATACCTGCTAAGGATGAGTTGAGATTCATGAAGGTGTAACAAAGGTGGTTCAGTGAACCATGTTTGCATGGCCTTTAGCTCAGAGAGCTAACACAGTCTTGTGGTGCGCATGAGATCTGAGTTCGAATCCCAATCAGCCAATAGCACTGCAGTTTTTCATAGAAGTTGGTGACTCTCCTCCCTCTCTGCACAGGGGCAGGCACTGACGCTAACGTGTGGATCATTGTGTTTGGAGAGTGCGGTGACACTGGGACCCTGGCGCTGAAAGAGTGCCAGAAATCCAACAAGTTTGAGCGCAAGCAGACAGATGTGTTCCGTTTTCCTGACGTGCTCAGCCTCGGGGACCTCTCTAAGGTTCGGGTGTGGCACGACAACTCAGGTGAGCCAATCAATCATCAGGAATATGATGACATGACAATTACAATCTCAGTGAACCAGTCAAAATATGAAACCTGCACGCCTATTGACTGTAACTAACCTTGCACTGTGTGTATGCACCAACTGATGGTGAACTACTAGATCAATTCTTCAGGTTTCTCAGCAAAACTTTGACTCAAAACACAACAATACATGTTTCATGCCTGTCTTTCCCATCACTTGTTTCATACTCTATTGTTATGTCATGATCAGGGCCTGCTCCAGGATGGCACATAGAATACATCGATGTGAAGGATGAGGCCTTGGACAGGACATTTCGCTTCCCCTGCGACCGCTGGTTGGCTCAGAACGAGGACGATGGTCAGATCATGAGGGAGTTGTCCTGCGCCAACAACGACATTTTAGACCTCAACGAGAAGACCAGTAAGATCAGCCGCACACAAGCCTTATCTCTCTTTAGTCGGGTCCAGTGTTTCTCCTGGTCTGGTCATCCAGTCAGGAAAATCTCCTAGCTTTACATTACTCCAATCAGATCATAATGAAATCACTACAGTGTACTGTATTATGTAATCTTCTTTGAATCCTATTCTATTGCAGTGTTTCTCAAATGCAGTCATCACGTAACCCCAAGGTTGTAAATGTTTTTACTAGCCTGCTAAGCTCTTTATTAGCTGAATCAGGTCTGCTTGTAATGGGCAAGAACAAACATTTTCAACATTGGGGTTATGCCAGGACTGGACACTGACCATACTAATGTCAATGTTTGCCTAATGGACTGTTCATATGAAGAGAATACATTCTTCCCTGGGCCAAGCTAACGCACTGTCTACTTTTGATTGAAAGAATATGAAATTATTACCACCACGGCGGACACAGACGACGCAGAGACCAAAGAGAACGTCTGGATCGCACTGGAGGGGAAGAAGGGGCGTTCAAAAGAATTTATGATGGAGAACTCATCAAAGAAAAAGAGGTTCTTGCGGTATGCTGCTCTTCAGATTAGTTTAAAAACGGGAGTTTTGTTTGTGTAAAGGATGAGCAGAAATTGTTGGGGTTTTCTCCCTTTTTTATTACGACAGCCAGGCTCATTGGAATGATCTCCCTTGGCACAAGGAACACTTTTACAGACTCAACAGTATACTCTACTCTCAAGGAATTCAATCACTAGTAATAAACTCATTAGACGTTTCCAGGCATGTAAAGAAGAGCTCATGAAATCTAATCCGACAATCTATTTTTCTAGAATAACATTTTTGCTAAATTATTAAATTCTAGTCAGTTGTAATATTATTCCCTTGTCATATTCTTTAATGGTTTAAGGTTATGTGGCTTTGTTATTTTCATTCAGGGGAAACAAGGACAAGTTTGAGTTCTCCTCCAAACAGCTTGGGGACATCGCTGGCATCTGCCTGGGCCACACCCCCAAAGATGGGAAGAAGGTGAAAGGTGAGGCGTTCTGGCACGTGAAGGAGGTCGTTGTCATAGAGAAAGTGCTGGGCAACAGGTGAGTGACCCCTAGCCTGACCCCAGGTATATAAACCACTTGGGGCTTATTCGGTAGGGTGCAAAGCCCTGCAGCTCACAATATACTGTGTGGAAACCCAGGAGTTTTGTGTCTTGTGGAAGAGACAATCATTCTCCTTCTCTATCCCAGGTTCATATTCATCTGCAATGCCCTGATCCCCCTCTCCCCGAAGAGGGACGAGTTTGTGACCTTCGAGTGCACCAAGACCATCGAGAGCTTCGCCAGCAAAGCCCGCAGCCTGGTGCCTGTCAAGTACGAGATCATCCTCATCACGGGCGACGAGAAGGGGGCAGGCACCGATGCCAATGTCTTCATCACCATCTACGGTTCCAACGGCGACTCGGGCCGCCGGTCGCTACGTCAGAAGTTCCGCAACCTGTTTGAGCGTGGCCAGACGGACCGCTTCCTGCTAGAGATGTTGGACATGGGTGAGCTGCTGAGAGTGTGTGTGGAGCATGACAATACCCGCCTCAGCCCCGGCTGGCTGCTGGACCGCGTGGAGGTCACCAACACAGCCAACGGTGTCACCACCATCTTCCTGTGTGGAAAGTGGCTGAACACCAAGAAGGCGGACGGACAGATCTTCAGGGTCCTCTACCCAAAGTACTAAAGACCTCATATTGAGACTTCTCCACTATATGAAAACGTATGTCCTTTGCACAGCAGAGGATAGAGGCCTCGCCGTGTGTTGGACTCTACCCAAGCAACTCCGTAATGAAGAGATACAAACTCTGAATGGAGTTTGGATGTGGGCAACGGTTTCATTTTAAAAATGTTATTGCCTCTATATGGTCATGATCTCAGGAAAGGAAAATGTTTATATATTTATTACTACATTTCTAGAATATCTTATAGTTTAGCTTTATTGCATTACTACTGAAGGCAAGTGGCCTGGCGTTTATGGCTAAAACACAATAGGGTCATAAGGCCAGGTAACATGATTGTGCCACCATTTTAAAAGTACCCATTATCAGGAATGGCATGTTGCTCAGCTGCTTGGTTGTAAATTAGGTTTTATAAAAGAGTATACTATTTTGTACTGCTTATTCCAAAACACTTTGTTTTTCAAAACTGCTTTTTAAGATTGTGGTTTGACTGATGTGTTCATCTCCCGGTGAGATTTCGATTACCTTGTGAAGACAGACTCAGAAAACAAATCAAGAGGATTGTCAACCTCATCAGGATGGAGATCATGTGTCTCATTCTCAATGAAAGCATTTTGTAGGGATTCATTTTCTTTCATCCTTAACTTCAAAGAGTCATAACTGGATGTCAGAAGGTGAATTCTGGATGTCAGAAGGTGAATTCACCAATTTGTAAGTCGCTCTGGATAAGAGCGTCTGCTAAATGACTTAAATGTAAATGTAAATAACTGGCCTTAATTTTAAGGTAACAAGGTAACTTCTACTCATTCCACAAACACCAGATTTATACACCTTCCATTTGATCCAATTTATTACAAAAAGAGCACATACAAAAAAGGATAATATACCAGCCTTGAAATAAAATGTAAATAAAAAAACAGAACAGTTTGGGTTTAGCGATGCAACTTTTAAAATCATTATTAGTAGTAGTAATAAATAAAGTACAAAATTCCACCAAATGTGAATCTAACATTTACACAATATGCTCATCCAGTTCATCAACACACTCATCATTAATGAGCTATTGCTTTAATATTAATGATAAATAGTTATATTCTCCGATAAAATCTCCTATATTGAAAAACATTGCGCAGTCACGGCTAAACAGCAGACCTTATACAAAGATGGCGGCAGCCCTATCACTGGCACTTTGAGATATTTTCTCTTTCCTTCAGTTTTTCAGATGCAAGCAGCAGCAAAATTAATTCTGTAATATTCTTTGTATATCTACAAATATTTTCACCATATACTTACATACCATTAAGAATATATTCAAACCTGAGAAAAACATGCATTTTTAGTAAAGTTGTGCTTGAAGAGATCCTCTGTCTGTTCTTGTTTTACATAGAGAGGATTGTGATAGGAAACATTGGATGGGTTCTGAGTGGAGGGAAGGATGGACGGTAAGACAAAATAATAAAGGAAAGGAAAAGAGGGAACAGAAAGGCAGGAAAAGAGGGAATAATAAGAATAATTAGTGTAGCGCAGATGAACACTGAAACATTTTCACAAAGATTTGTCAAATATTTCCTTAATTTATATAATCGTTAAAGTAAAATATTTCAAAGGTATTATTAGATTAGGTCAAGGTTAAACTAAAAAAGATGGAGAGAAATGTCAATTTCCGAGTACTCCTAAAATGCTGCTTTCTTTATTCTCATAAAGGCATCCACAGATCTATTTGGTTAGTGAAAGCAATACGACGCTGACCACACCACCTTAAAGTTCCCACACTCCACTTATGGGGGCTAACGTCATATTCCCTTCACCTTGCAGGTTGGTCAGTGGTGACAATGAGAGAAGTGAGAGAGGAGGGAATAAGAAAGGAACGACAACATTATACAGCATTTGAACATAGCCTACAGTTCATCATGGTGCCCGTGTAATGCAGGAGTAAGACCTCCAGATAAATATGTACCTAGTTCAGGCATGATGGCTTTCGAGTAACTGAGCGTAGGAGTTTGTGTGGCTCGGTAACAAAAATAGCTACAATCATAAGGAAATATCTCAACACTAGAAGCGAGGCACTTGTTGGGCTCAAAACTACAAGATATTTGGAAAAGAGGGAAGGAGAAATATCCCAACACAGAAAAGGAACATGCTTTTTTTTAAAGAAAGGAGAGAGGGATGAGAGGCAGAGAACTGGAAATGACAAAGTATACAGTAATAATAACAATACATCTACGAACGTAACTGCTTTATGCCAGTGAGAGGGTTCCCATGTTAAAACTATGAGTGCAAAACAAGACAAATTACAAACTTAAAAACATTTCACTCCATTGCAGTTTGTCCACTACATCACAGCATAGGGATCAGAGAAAATTGCATTGAATGGAATGTAACCAAGATATCCACAGCACCACTATCCACAGCACCACATGAGAAGAGCAGGCTTGACAGCTCAGCCCGGGACAGTAAACATAACACAGCCGGCTCGGGGAGAGAGATCAAACAGCAGGTCTTTTTAGTTTAGTTTCTTCAGGAAAAATACAACTGCATGCGAAGCATTCCCATTGATTTAAAACAATGCAAAAATGCAAAAAAGAGGTAATCGTTCAATTTTTTAAAACCATTGTGTTATATCTAAATAAATAAATGATTCAATTGCAGAAAAAAACTATATAAAATTAAATACGTACACACGATATCTACAGTTAGTAATAAATAATGATTGTTAAATACTTAAGGCATCTCAACTGACAACACCCTGTGTAAACTATCAAAACTTCCCATAAAAAACTAGACTAAAGGAGGAGTCAGTATCAACACTGGCAGTGCACAGGACAGTTAGGGTCAGTCCCAATCCGTCACAACTCATCCTTCAGTCTACAGGGCATTTAGGGTCTGTCCTAATACTTCACATCGAGTCCTCAATGCATAGTACAGGACCTGTGCCAATCCTTAACCTATGTAGTGTTCATGCACATTGACTCAGACATAACATAGCAACAAAACAAAAGGAAAGCACACACACAATATCAACATTTAAAGAGTTGTTTTGACAACAAAAAGTGTTCTCTGACCGTTATTTTGGTCCTCATTTTGACCCCAGCCCAGTCCTGTCCATATGCACTGTGGGGAGGATACTGCCCCCATCACACAACATTCTACATTGTTGTTCTAGCAATACAGCATAGCAACCAGCATAGCAACCACGAGGGGAGATCTGACACATAAAAACAAGTTCAACACACAAGCTCCTCACTCGGTCCAAAACAGTGCGCGTTTATACCTAAATATACGGAAACCAACGCAAATGCAATAACAAAAAGAGGTTGTTGCTATATCTATCACATGTGCTTGTTCTTTAGGCAATAAGGTAAACAATAGGATTCCATTTTGTTTGCCACCAAAAAGGGACAGTATGAACACACGCTACAGGTCAGGGACAACCACTGACATCGTGCTCCCTTTTTCTTCATTTGTTTGTTTGTGTTGAGTTGATAATCACAGCTCAGATTAACTAAGTCATGCACAACAACACCCTCCTCTGCCCTCCATTTTTTTTTTGAATGCTAACACGACAGCCCAAGCCAACATTGAAACATGCATTTCACTACACTGCTCAGCCTTAACACCTGCGACAGGAGTGGATGGCACATAGTCGCTGTTTTCAGGGCAGCTAACACTTCTGCTTAACCAGAAGGCCCCACATCTCACTCAGTCACTGCAGTGCATGATGGGGGATAAGTCCTACTACATTTAAAAATAATAATAATTGTATTCCTTATTTGGCTTTGTATTCTACAAGCACTCCAATCAAATCACTGTTAAGCTAACTTCTACATTACCCTTAACACACACTTGAACCTGCACTTTAAGTTTGTCACTCACGCGCAAGCATTGGTTAAACATACACTGAAACCCACACACTGGGGCAGAACACACACATTGCGGCAGGTCAAGCAATACCATAACACATTTGGTTAAAAACACTCACTAACCTCTGTATTTACTCAAAAACACACGCCACCCCATGCATTGGGGCAGGCCGACATGACAGCAGTGAAATAGTTGTATTTTGTCCGAACACTGATGGCAGCATCAGTCCCAAGCAAATGTACAACTACTGTATTGCAAAAAGTAGAAGCTGGGTGAGATCTGAACACTCAGTCCCCCTCTTATAACAAAGTGAGGGGTCAAAATACCACTGTGTCTGATGCTGCTACTGTACTACCACAAATGATCTGTAGGCAAACATGGCGACAGGGCTTTTAAGTGGTTGATTAGCTTCCTGTTGTGGCAGAATAAGCAGTGTGTGTGTGTGTATATGTGGCAGGCTGGCTGGCAAGTGGGGTTGTGTGCTTTTCACTCTGTACATTAATGTCATGGCTTTAAGAACATGCTACAAAGACACAGGAAACACACCTGCCTCCCCTAACTACAACAACAGCAACGACACCCAACCACCAGCAAGCAACTAGTAAACCCTGTGTGCACATGTGTATATAGTATGTAATGTATGTGTGAGTGAGTGTTTGCATGTCTTTTTGCTGTGGATGTGCTTTTATTGAGAGAGAGAGAGAGAGAGAGAGTCAGTCTCCGGTCTCTCGTGCAGTAAGTAATCCTGGATTGGCTCAGTAAAGCGTGAGTCAGAGAGGGCTATGATGTCACGTGACGACTGGAGACATTTGGCAAAGCACCCATGTTGGGAGAGGCAGGGCCGGGTGGAAGGGAGCAGGATCCACGCCAGGGTGATTGACAGCAGCCAGACCGTCAGGCTCCACCCCTGTGACATCAGCTGTCTGGGTGGAGCTGCGTCTCGATGTCCACGCGGCAGATTGGACACTTCCTGCTTGTCGCCAGCCACTGATCCACACAGCCCTGGTGGAAGAGGTGCATGCAAGGTAAACGCCTGGACAGGTGAGACGGGAGAGAAAAGGAAGAAGGTCAATCGTCTGGTCGTCAACTCATACACTGAAAGAGAAAATATACAGTATGCACATCACACTTGTTCAGTGGGTTCTTTGAATTCCATAGGCTCCAATAGGTTAAGTGTTGCAAACATTTATTACCTGACGTCCTCTGCCTCCTCCAGCATTGACAGGCAGATGGTACATTTCTCATCCACATCAGTCTCCTCGCCCTCCTCGCCAATCTTCATATCCAGAGGCTTCCTCTGTGGACCAATCAAATGACATATCCAGATTAGAATCAGACAGGGTCAAGAGTTTTTAAAGAGACCACTATAAGGCTTCAGAAGTAAGCGACTTTGCTTTTTAAAACTTTGAGTTTGTATACAGTACCGGAGGTGATTTGGAATCATGCACTCATGCAGCACTGTGAGACTTGTAAGTCCTCAGACCTTGAAGATGTCCTCTCGGTCTAATGGTTAATATATTCAATTCCCACTAGTTACATTTACAATATACAGGTAGCTGTAAAAATAAAAAGGAAACGCCAACATAGTGTCTTAATAGGAAGTTGGGTCACACGAGCCACAACAGCTTCAATGCACCTTGGTATATATTTTATAAGTGTCTGGAACTCTATTGGGGGGATGCGACACCATTCGTCGATGAGAAATTCCATCAATTCCATCATGTTTTGTTGGTGGTGGTGTAAAACACTGTCTCAGGTGCCACTCCAGAATCTCCCATTAGTGTTCATTTGGGTTGAGATTGGGTGACAGATGGCCATGGCATATGGTTTACTTCGTTTTCATGCTCATCAAACCATTCAGTGACCTGCCCAGCATTTTTATACAAGACACTAAGCATGATGGAATGTTAATTGCTTAATTAACTCAGGAACCACACCTGTGTGGAAGTACCTGCTTTCAATATACTTTGTATCACTCATTTACTCAAGTGTTTCTGTTATTTTGGCAGTTGTCTGTAGCTCCACCTGTGTGTGTATATTTCTAACTCAGAGAGCTGCCTCCTCACCTTCTTGTATTTGTGTGGGAAGGTGAATCTCTCTATGGTGGTCTGAACCGCTCCCCTACTGACACTTCCCAGCCTGTCTTCAAGCTGCAACAGCTCCTAGGGCACAGGAGAGCAAGGCTTTAGACAGATAACGTCACTTCACCTCTGCAAAAGCAACCGGTCAGCACTGGTATGACTAGGGTAACAGAATTAAATCATGCCATTAAAACTTAACCATAAAAACAAGTATAGTATCCATGTGTAACACAAGCAATAGCATTAATATATACTGAACAAAAATATAAACACAACATGTAAAAAGTGTTGGTCCCATGTTTCATGAGCTGAAATAAAAGATCCCAGAAATGTTCCATATGGACAAAAAGCGTATATACAAACCTGTTAGTGAGCATTTCTCCCTCACTAAAATAATCCAACCACCTGACAGGTGTGGCATATCAAACATCTGATTAAACAGCATGAACATTACACAGGAGCCCCTTGTGCTGGGGACAATAAAAGGCCACTCTAAAATGTGCAGTTTTGTCACACAACAATGCCACAGACGTCTCATGTTGAGGGAGCACGCAATTGTCATGCTGACTGCATGAATGTCCACCAGAGCTGATGGTAGATAATTGAACATTCATTTCTCTACCATAAGCTGCCTCCAATGTTGTTTTAGTGAATATGGCAGTAGGCCCAACTGGCCTCACATGACTGGGCAGTGGGCTTGGCTCCCAAGTGGGTGAGCCTATGCCATGCCAGGCCCACCCATGGCTGCCCAGTCATGTGAAATCCATAGATTAGGGCCTAAATTTATTATTATTATTTAAATTGATTGATTTCCTTGATATGAACTGTAACTCTGTAAAATCTTTGAAATTGTTGCTTGTTGCATTTATATTTTTGTTCAGTACACTGTAGATAGTTAAAATTGATATGGAAATGGACATTTACCTCATAGCTCTCTCGTACAGCGGAAGCGTGACGTGAGGGGTTGAGGCCCTGCAGAGCCAACAGGTGAAGCTGGGGGTACGGGTAGTTTCTAATCTCATGCACAACCTGTCAAACATAAAAAAGAAGACACTTCGGTCATCAACAGTTAACAGAACTCTGTTGGACAACACAGGACCAAGCACCAGAATCATTGATTGTCTGTTCGTCCAAGGCATACATCACACAGAGAGTGTGAACACCACAGCAACTAAACAGTCAACATAGACAAGCAGAACAACAAAAGAACAAAGCAGAGACCAACCACAACAGCCAACAGTCATGAAAGTACCACTTGTGCAGACGAGGTGTTCCTGGGAAAGTGGTGCATTCTGGGGGATGCCGCCAGGTAATGCTGATAGTGCTGTGGAAGCTGCTGGAGCTGGTACTGTTGGTGAGAGAGGCCAGCGTCCACACTAAGGTCCCTACGAACAGACAGAGGAGAGAGGACAAAAACCTATATTAACATCAACACAGAGTAAAATGATCACCCCTACAGGCAAGGGGAGAGACATAAACCAACACCACTAATGCCAGACAGATGGAAGGATGAAACAATGACTTATCGTCTCCAAGGCTCCCCGTTTATTTTAATTTTTTTGACTCACCAGTCTGTGCCCTCGGCCAGGTAGCGCGGCTGCTGGCTGATTGGCTGGGGGATATGGAGGGGAGGGGAGTAGTCGTACCCTGAGCGGAGTCTGTGAGGGTTCAGAGGAGCACGCTCCAGAGTTCGTCTGCACAGAGGAGGCATTTCCACACATTAGCATATGGAAATTGGAGGGGGTGTAGTGTTCTAGTGTCTGGCTAACTCAGTGCCTTAGAGGGGGTGAGTGAAAGAAACAGACAAAACATGCCTGTAAATGTGAGTCCAACAGAACATGCAAGTGTGTGGGGTAGTACCTGGAGTGTGGGAGGATCCTGCGGTGCTGCGCCTCTAGAAGCTGCTGCTGGATGAGGTATTGCTGGTGTAAGGCCTGAGGTAGGAACGGAGGCCCAGTAACGTCCTGGAACTGAGGGGGGGCCGGCAGGGGCGGTGGGTGGTGGGGGGCCGGGGGCTGGTGAGGGGCCAGGCCAGTCTGGGGGGTTGGCTGGTGTGACCCAAGGGGAACTCAGCCGAGATGGGCGCCTGAGGGGCCCCTAGGTGGAAGTGTCGGCATGAGGTAGCATGGCTGTGCTGATGCCTGGTGAATTGTGCCCCTGCAGGAAATAAGTACACCCAATCAGGATTCAGAGGAAGTTGACCCCAACCAATGAAGACAGAGAAGACACTCTGCCATCAGACGATACGGAGACACCAATCATATCCACAGAGAGATCAACCAATCAGCCAAGAGAACACACTCACCCAATCAGACAAGACACCAGAGAGAGTAGACCGAGTGATCACACCAAATCAGTCAGATAGTAGAGGGAGTCATCTGTCACACTCAATCAAACGTCACACAGACCAACTACACAGACAGCTCGAACAGGCAGCACAATCACACAAGGTAAAATAACAAAATAGAATAACAGAGAGCAATTACAGTCAGACAAAGAGACTGGCAGACAGATCATATTCAGACAGAAACCACAACCACACACACAGAGACATCAGTCAGAACAGAGACAGACATCAAAATCGGAAACGCAGTCAGAAACAGACACACAACAGAGATCACTCAACAGTCATGAACGATCAAATCACCCACTGCCATACAGATCACCGACACACCGTCATACAGATCACTCACACACCGTAATCATGTATAACTCTGTTGTTTGATTTTGTCGCACTGCTTTGCTTTATCTTGGCCAGGTCGCAGTTGTAAATGAGAACTTGTTCTGGCCTACCTGGTTAAATAAAATAAATAAAAATACAGCTCACACACCGTCATACATATCAAACACACACAGCGAGAAAACAGAAAGCGACCTCACCCAGGAAGAGGGAACACAAAAGAGATGAAAGATCATAGAGCAACCTCTAAGCTCCAGAGAGAGCCCAACTGTCCTGCTCATTTCCTGTCGTTCTACAGGGTCAGCTGGGAGCGAAGGGGTACACTGGGCACGATGACTGCCGTTTTGTTTTGTGGATTGAATCTCTGCCTCTGATAATATATGCTAGGTTAGATTTCAAGGTTTGATGCGGTCTTTGGTTTAAGTGGGTTTGCATAATGAATTATGAATAAGTACCCTGGTTTTAAATTGGACCTGAGCATAAGATAACAAACGTCAGATTCTCGTGCAGAGTTCCTGTGAATTGTGGCAGCACATTTTAAAATATTCTTTAGCATGCTACTTATTCAGAGCCACTGTTGAACATCATATAAAATCTACCTGCCTCCATGTTAAAATAATATATTTTATTGTCACAAACTGGATAGGTGCAGTGAAAGGTTTTGTTTTGCAGGGTCATCTATAGTAGTACAGCACCCCTGGAGCAAATTAGGGTTAAGTGCCTTGCTCAAGGGCACAGACAGATTTTTCACCTTGTCGGCTCAGGTATTCAAAACATTGACGTTTCGTTTACTGGCCCAACTCTCTAACCGCTAGGCTTCCTGCTGAGCGATGTAACTGTTGCACATCATTAGACCTACGTGCACTAGTCCTACAGGCCTCTCATTATGGAGCCTGGCATTATAGAATCAACTGCTAAAACTACCAGCCGTTTAAGGGCTGTGGGGTGCGGTTCAATAATCTAAAGTGGTTTCCTCTCCTTGTCTCCTTTCCTTCATTTGCGCTGTAGTTGGTCATGTGGCCAGACGGAAGACACTCCTGAGAAAGGCACATGACAGCACGCCTGAAGTTCGCAAAAAGGCACATGAAAGACAGATCACAAGGCAAAAGATTCTGTGGTCTATTGAGACAAAAACCTAACTCTTTGGCCTGAATGCAAAGCACCGTGTCTTAGGGCTGGGCGGTATACCGTATTTTACAATATACCGGTATTGATGTATGGACTGTTTTGGATTTTTACTTTATCCTACAACTTTTTGAATGTATATATATTTTTTTAAATGTGATATGCCGTGTGTAAATCCATTTCTATAGATTACTTCACTACTTGAGTTCTCTCTCAGCACTCTTTCTCCATGCCGCTTCCACACAGACCAAGCCCCGTTCCGTCACTTGAGGAGCACACTTGCGTTCAGACTGCATGGTCAATGCAGCACATGCGACAAGGATGCCGCTTCACTTAGCTTCTTAATTTAAATCCACTAGAGTTCTATATTTACACTATTATTGTGTATTTCTTACATCTGCAAACAGCTAGTTTGTATTTTCCTAGTAAGTTGGACCTAAATCTTTTTAGCCGCTAATGCTAATCGCAAGTTACTACATTTATTAGCTCGCTAGCCAGCTGTGTCAGCGCAAACATAATAAGCTATACAGCCTGATAATACCAGTGATGGTGTAGACCTAAATAAGCATGTCGTTTGTGCAACAGTATCTACTAAATTAAAGAGGAAAATACAAAGCATTAATGTTACCAACAGTAGCTAAGAGAAAACAAAACGTAGCCAAAGATTATAGGGTCCCCTAGGAAGCAAACACTTTGGTTCCTACCCTGTGAGAATAACTCCTCCCTGGCATTTTAATTAGTTGGCATGTCAAACACTGTATTCAAAATACACACTATTAAATTCTAACTATAGAATATTCATTATATTTCTATGATTCTAAAAGTTCACCCAAGTGTTGTGCTCTAAATCGCAAGTCAAATCACAATTGCAACATCGTGCAGCCCTACGTGGCAGTGTGGAAATTATCTCAAATGATTGCAGGGAATTCAGAAATATATGAAAATGCTGAAAATTATTTTAGGTTTAAGTTTAATTGAACAGTATAAAACAAATCAGAATAGAGAAAAACCTATTGAAATCACTTACAATGTATGTGTTGCCAACCTAGGGTCACGCACCACTCATAAAGCAAAAGGTAAATAAACATTTCAAATAGTCAATATTATTTAAAAAAAATTACAATACAGTGAAGATATTTTGGCCATGTCGCCCAGTCCTACTATGTCTGGAGAAAACCAAGCACAGCTCTTCACCCTTCTAACACCATCCCTACTGTGAAGCATGGTGATGGCAGCATCATGCTATGGGGATGCTTTTCAGTGGCAGGGACTGGGAGACTAGTAAAGTTAGAGGGAACAATGAATGGAGCCAAATCTGCTGAGTTCTGTTATCAGAGGGCAAAAAGACTGGGGCGAAGATTTACGTTCCAACAGGA
This sequence comes from Oncorhynchus masou masou, assembly GCF_036934945.1. Classification (NCBI taxonomy): domain Eukaryota; kingdom Metazoa; phylum Chordata; class Actinopteri; order Salmoniformes; family Salmonidae; genus Oncorhynchus; species Oncorhynchus masou. The sequence goes on along the minus strand of NC_088239.1, from coordinate 72,064,074 downwards.
CAATGAATTCAAGCATACTGTCAAAGCAACGCTGTAATGGATTCAGAACAAGAACGTGAAAGTCCTTGAGTGGCCCAGGAAAATCCCAGACTTGAATCCTATTGAAAATCTGTGGAAAGACTTGAAGATTGCTGTTCACTAACACACCCCATCTAACTTTACAGAGATTGAGAAATTCTGCTAGGAAGAAAATCCCCAAATCCAGATGTGTAAAGCTGATAGACATACCCAAGATGACTCAAAGCTGTAACCGCCACCCAAGGTGCTTCTACAAAGTATTGACTCAGGGGTGTGAATAGTTTTGTAAATTAAATGTTTCTGCATTTAATTTTCAATAAATTTGCTAACATTTTTCAAAAAATTCATCACTTTGTCATTATGGTGTATTGTGTGTAGATGGGTGGGAAGAAAAATCTATTTAATCAATTTAGAATTCAGGCTGTAACAAAAGATGGAATATGTCAAGGTGTATGAACTTTCTAAAGGCACTGTATATTCCTCATGTACCAACCCTGGGTTAGGGCTGCCTCTCAGTCTATGGAAGGAGGAGTAGTGAGTGAAGCTCTGGCCAACCTGCTGAATCAGCATGCTGCTGGGTCGCAGCCAAACAATCAATATCCATTACGCCCAGAGGAGGGAAGTGTGGGGAGGGGGAGGCACTGCAGCTGCTCCTTTAACTCCAGTTATAGTCTACCAGCTGTCTGCGCGGGGGGACAGACACCAAGGTCTGGGGGGCTGGGATGGCTCTCATCTTTAAGACATGCAGGCAGGCCTCATGTGAAAAGCACAACCCCACAGACTGTGACTATGAATGGCCAGACTCCATGTATAGACATCTTTAGTGCCATCCTAGTTAAAGTAAACTGTGTTTTTTTTACTGTATCACTGTGATACAATGCTACTACTAAAATCCATAATGATAAGTGGCTTGTAAAATAGCTATGCAATGTTGTTCTAATTTGATGCAGAGACAAGAGCGTAATCATCATCTTTACTGTTTGGAAGGGAATTTCCAGTAACACTGCCTTTGTAATGTTTAAAAAATATATTTAAAAAAATATTATGTAACCTTTATTTAACTAGGCAAGTCAGTTAAGAACAAATTCTTATTTACAATGACGGCTACCAGGGTACAGTGGCTTGACTGCCTTGTTCAGGGGCAGAATGACAGATTTTTATGTCAGCTCAGGGATTTGATCCAGCAACCTTTTGGTTACTGGCCCACCACTAACCACTAGGCTACCTGCATTCCATGTCTACGTAATGAGTACGATAAGTAGAGGTTCTAAATGCTCTATGGGTTCATTTTTAGCTGATGATTAGATATTTTGTAAGAAATTACACTTATTTAAATACATTTCTTTGATACAGTGGTTATTCAATTACAATCCGGAGGGTACTTCAGATCAACTCTAAATTTGGTCATCATTCCTTTTTTCCCCTTTGTACATCATAGCCTACGTAATTCAAAGCAGTGCGACTGTTCAAGTCACAAACCCGAGGAGACAGCTTCTTCTTGGTTATTCTTTTGCTACAGTAGATATTGCCTTGAGACATAAGAACCCTAGTGGACCTCAGATCCATAAGAGGAGAAATTGTGTTTGCTGGCTGAGGAAGTAGAGCAGAAAAAGAACAGAAATTGGCTTCTGGTTTTGGTGGACCACAGGATGCCGTTTCACTCTTTTCTGTCGCAATGTTTTACGTCACTGTTGTGCAAAGATACAGGGACCCCAATAACAAATGGGTTAAACAGACCCTACTAACAAAGAAGAATCAATCATATATTTTTTCCCCATTCATATAGGCAGTTAACCCACTGTTCCTTGGAAGGCCATCATTGTAAATAAAAAACTGACTTACCTAGTTAAATAAAATAAAAATAATAACAAGCTGGAAACTATCAGTGCTATGATGATTATAATCATAAATGGACCATAGAAGGACTATAAAATAGCATATCAAATAGGCCTTATTTGGCACACATTGCACCTCTCACAGCATCTGCAGCATAGTCTCTCTCTGCACATAACTCTCTCAGCGCTGAGCTCGGGCTGTAAAATCTCCTGACTGGTGCATATCTGAGCTATCAGCCCCTCCAGAGAAGCATGTGCACACATACTGCCAGCCCCTCCCCACAGTGCGGCATGTCTCCCCCGTTTGACTGACAGGCATGTAGCCCTGCCCACCCATGACTGCAGCAGTCTGACCCGGCTGTCTCTGCAGTTTTATAATCACTGCTACTATTCTCCCCAACATAATCCTCATCTACACTACACACCCCATTCCATCGGTAGCATGAGCATCCCATTACTTTACAATGCACGAATAGGGGAGGGGACGAGGTAATGTGTAGGCTAAGCAGTGCAGTAGCTATCAACCAATCCTGAAGGATTTAGTATGGTCGGCCTATCCGGCAGTATGAAATTGGTTTGAGGGGGTAGCTAAGAAAAAACCTTATTCATATAAATAACCCAAAAGATTCATAAGTCATTATGGATAGGTGTCCCGTGCTTAATATAGTAAAATAAGGCACTCATATTTATGGTATGTGTACCATTTAATCTCATTATTAGAACGCAAATGTAAAACGAAACATAAAGCAGCTGCTTGCATGGAACACAACAGCAGTGTTGAATAATGTATGCCATTGACTGCCTAATATGACCTTGTAAGTATTTGAAGAATAAAGCGCTGACAATAGCCTTTACCTGCGTGCTCTAGGTAGGAAGGCTATGAACCTTAGCCAGACCTCTTAGTACAAGCAACTGTCATAGAAAGTCTCTCCTCACAAGAACATAGGTATAGCTAGTTGGGACTACGCGTCACAACTATCTTAAGATGAATGCACTAATTGTAAGCTGCTCTGGATAAGATCATCAGCTAAGTGACTAAAATGTAAATGTAATGAAGGCAGTCTTGAGTATGCATGCTCTGTACAATAAATAGAGTCTTACTGAATTGGTCATGTGAAGACCAAATTGAACACAATCTAGCATACTTTTCTATTATCAATAAACAAATAGGCCTAGCCCACAAACTTTCTCCCCGTACAAAATGTTTTGCCATATTCAAAAATCACACTTATTGAGGCTTATTACATCAGTGTGTTAAAGTGATACACCCACAAAGAAGTCTGCCGAAGACATAGCAGAGAGGTACCAACGACACTCACTAAGGTGTAATGCTGGTCACAGACTTAATCTACCTTAGTAAAATACATTGCATAAACCCTACTGTCTATTTTACTGTAAATTGTATTGATATGTTCAAATCCACCAGGAATACAGTTTGATTCAAAATACAGGCAGTAAATGTTGTTTTGCTAATTGAGTTGTTTGCTGCTGATTGATCTAGGTCATCTAAACAGCGAGGTGCCATTCCATAATGAACCAAAGGAGAATATGCATCTAAGTGCAAACAGTGGGGCAAAAAAGTATTTAGTCAGCCACAAATTGTGCAAGTTCTTCCACTTAAAAAAGATGAGAGGCCTGTAATTTTCATCATAAGTACACTTCAACTATGACAGACAAAATGAAAAAAAATAAAATCCAGAAAAATCACAATGTAGGATTTTTAATGAATTTATTTGCAAATTATGGTGGAAAATAAGTATTTGGTTACCTACAAACAAGCAAGACTTCTGGCTCTCACAGACCTGTAACTTCTTTAAGAGGCTCCTCTGTCCTCCACTCGTTACCTGTATTAATGGCACCTGTTTGAACTTGTTATCAGTATAAAAGACACCTGTCCACAACCTCAAACAGTCACACTCCAAACTCCACTATGGCCAAGACCAATGAGCTGTCAAAGGACACCAGAAACAAAATTGTAGACCTGCACCAGGCTGGGAAGACTGAATCTGCAATAGGTAAGCAGCTTGGTTTGAAGAAATCAACTGTGGGAGCAATTATTAGGAAATGGAAGACATACAAGACCACTGATAATCTCCCAAGATCTCACCCCATGGGGTCAAAATGATCACAAGAACGGTGAGTAAAAATCCCAGAACCACACGGGGGGACCTAATGAATGACCTGCAGAGAGCTGGGACCAAAGTTACAAAGCCTACCATCAGTAACACACTACGCCGCCAGGGACTCAAATCCTGCAGTGCCAGATGTGTCCCCCTGCTTAAGCCAGTACATGTCCAGGCCCGTCTGAAGTTTGCTAGAGAGCATTTGGATGATCCAGAAGAAGATTGGGAGAATGTCATATGGTCAGATCAAACCAAAATAGAACTTTTTGGAAAAAACTCAACTCGTCGTGTTTGGAGGACAAAGAATGCTGAGTTGCATCCAAAGAACACCATACCTACTGTGAAGCATGGGGGTGGAAACATCATGCTTTGGGGCTGTTTTTCTGCAAAGGGACCAGGACGACTGAATGGGTCCATGTATCGTGAGATTGAGTGAAAACCTCCTTCCATCAGCAAGGGCATTGAAGATGAAACGTGGCTGGGTCTTTCAGCATGACAATGATCCCAAACACACCGCCCAGGCAACAAAGGAGTGGCTTCGTAAGAAGCATTTCAAGGTCCTGGAGTGGCCTAGCCAGTCTCCAGATCTCAACCCCATAGAAAATCTTTGGAGGGAGTTGAAAGTGTGTTGCCCAGCAACAGCCCCAAAACATCACTACTCTAGAGGAGATCTGCATGGAGGAATGGGCCAAAATACCAGCAACAGTGTGTGAAAACCTTGTGAAGACTTACAGAAAACGTTTGACCTCTGTCGTTGCCAACAAAGGGTATATAACAAAGTATTGAGATAAACTTTTGTTATTGACCAAATACTTATTTTCCACCATAATTTGCAAATAAATTCCTTAAAAATCCTACAATGTGATTTTCTGGATTTTTTTCCCTCATTTTGTGTGTCATAGTTAAAGTGTACCTATGATGAAAATTACAGGCCTCATCTTTTTAAGTGGGAGTACTTGCACAATTGGTGGCTGACTAAATACTTTTTTGCCCCACTGTATATGTCAAGGTAAAGAAGTGGCGAAGTATTGCTGTCAATATAAACCTTTTACTTGCTAGTTTTGAGATATAGGCTAGACTATAAGTTTATTTTTTATATGTAACATTCAAATGCCCTGTGTTTACCCACTCTGTATAGCTATTGAATGGCTGGTGCCACTTCTGTCAAGACACTTCATGAACCTTATAGTAAACAGAACCGGCATAGCATTTATGTCAGTGTTTAATGTTGTGTGTTGTGTCGAGGGACTTCAAGGTGTGCATTCAGACTCACAACAAAACCCCAAATCTCCCATCCTGGTCAGTATATGAAGGACGCCAATTCAAGACTAATATTTCACAAAAAACGTGAAGCCAAATTCGGCAGTTGCGTGTGACACTTGTGCATAATACGGAATAATACTTTCGTAACCCGACAGCGACAACGTTAACTTTACTAAAACCGAGACAGGCGGAAAGGATGAAAAGAGGAGCAAGTTTTGGTCACTACTACTATAGTATAGAAGCAATGTTGACAAGAGACCGTTAAATACAGATGGAATATGTATTGATTGGGGGGGGGGGGGGGGTTGACTGTATGGTTCCTACATTAATCACTGCCTCCCATGTCTCAGTCAAAATTAATTTTCACAGCAGGACAAGAGATTTGGCTGTCCCTAATCCTATGATTGGGTCTCGGGAGAGAGAAGCACCTTAAAGTGCCTCTGCAAAGAGAGATGAGAGGTAGAGGGGGGACTGCCTCAGTGACAGCACGGTGGGGTGGAAACACACATGGAAATCAGCAAAAAGCACACTGAAGGTTAGGAAAAATACTAGAAGTCTTTATTGGAAAATATTAGTATGTGTGGCACTGTGTGATAATAGTAATAATGCAACTACATGCAAATAATGACCAAAGGCAAGGCCTGACCATGCTCTGTAGGATTAACAGAACAGAAGCAGCATCCAATGAGTAGATGTGTATGCTACAGCACATTTCAGTACAGCAGGGACATCTCTACACAAAGATTACATTGTAATCTGCTGTTCAATGTGAAAACATAAACAGAATTTTAAAAATGATCATGCATTAGGTTCTAATACAAGAACATAAGGTAGAGAGAAAGCACAACCAAAGAATAAAGACACTTTCATTCTAAAAGGAGTTCTACAGCAGTGTGTGATATACACATCCCTGTAAAATGGATAGCATTATGTGGAAGTGTGTAAGATACTGGGGAGTTTGGCATGATAGTGGATCACAAAACAAATTTTAAACGGCGAGTTGAGTTAAGACTCGTAGATTCGCAGTGACAAACTAAATGGGTTAATTAAATTAGAAGAAACAATGGCTCGTACACATGGTTAGGATTACAACTGGCCGTTTAGCCACTAGAACAGGTGCAATGGACCATCAAAGGTGGCAATTTCAGATCGTTTGAGAAATAAAGACACGCAAATTAGAATGCAGATATATTGCAGCCAGTTACTGTCCAATTGGTTTAAATGTGATTAGGATGATAGCATTTGGGAGGGGGAATGAATGTGATTTATGTTTCAAACAGGCCATCAGATATGGAAGTGGTACAATGCACCTTTGATTGAAGGGGGGGATGACTGGAGACAGCATCCACAAGTTCTATCAAGCCTGGCTATAATCGAATTGGGGGCCAAGGGGTCAAAATGTATCCACTTTACAGAAATTTACAGCAGAATGTAGTCTATCCACACTGAATGGGAAAATCACAACGACATTTTATAGTAATAGGCCTAATGCTACAATGGATTATGTACTAAAGAGCAACATGACAGTTTAAATAAAGACAAACTGTTTTCTAGAGAAGGTGTTATTCTTTAGTCTGTTACACAGAAGGATACGGTATGAGTGGGAGAACTCGGGTTTTAATGCCAATGTCGTCTTCAGATGGAAAGAGGAAATGAGGAAGGGGTTCACAATACAGCTAGATGCAGAGAACAGGCAGAGGCTACGGCAGACAGCAGCAGATGATCGTTAGCTACACAATGAAGGGGACAAAGGTCTGAGAAATGCGGAATGTAGCGCCAGCCTCGATACTATGGAACAGGAAAAAAGAACACAAATAAAAGCACAATGAAATCATTGGTGCTACTGCATGTATTTTAAAATGCACGTTCATATTTGTATAATTATATAATCAGCACATATAGCCTTTTGCTGCATATGGAGGATGTTATTTTGGTCAATTTGGGTAGTATGGTGTTTGCAATCGAGCAAAACAAAAGGCGGTCAGTTGTGCTCATGTTTTCCCTTGAACATATTGCTAGAAAGTCTCAAAATAGAGATGGGGTTTGGTTTCGGGTTTGAGACATGGAAAACAATTTTCCAAACCTACAGGATGGTGTTCTTGACCGTACTATGTGTTCCTAATAAGAAAACGCGTCGTAGGCTGCATCACATTTTAGCCCAACTGACCAGCTCCTATTGCCACGTTCAATTAGTAATTTTAGGGCGTTCAGCGCATAATTAAAAATGTATATAAATAATGGATTTAGCCGATATTTAAAAAAAAAGTACAGCCTCAACCAATAACACATCTAGCTACACAATAGATTCGCTGAAGGCAACAACTAACCCACCCCACACACCATGTTGTCAAGACTCGACGCTCGCCAACACCAAAATGGATAAACAATTGATGTCACTGATGTCATGTTCGCTAACCAGCTGTTTGGTCAGATTAAAAACAAACAGTTGCTACGGTATTAGTAGAGGGTGAAAAATATAATTAACCATTAGTGGGACAAACGAAGCCACTTGCTAGTTAGCTAACGTTACATCCAAAATGACGGTATTCTACGGGCTACGCGCGCGTCTATAACCAAAATATTAGCCTGTCCAGATAAACTAGCTAGCTGTCTTGTTCAGCTAGTTACCATTTTGTTTAGTTGCCTTGAGAGGATAACGTTTGACAATAATACGTGCAAGGTAGAACGGATGACAAAACATTAACGTTACTAATTCGTTATAGCTGTATTAGCTACATAGCTAACTATTTTGCATATGTCGTTTGACATGGTTCGATTACAACCTTCACTGCAAACCTGGATTTTATTCGCTCGAGCGCAGCTGACTGGCTGTCTGGTTAGCTCAGCAGCTAGCTTTCTGGACAGCTAGCATTATTACCTTGGCCATTGCAGATGACAGCTAGTTAGCTTTAATATTTACATATATAGGAACGAGATTAGACAAAAATGGATAGAATAAAGAAATAACTTTACCTCTATTTCTTACAGAGCCAAATACGGGAAGAACCAAATATCCGACATGTACTAACACCATCCTGGCTCCCTTTGTTGTATCACTAGCCTGTGAGACAGATGGTCCATGGAAATGGTCCCTTCCAATCCCTGCACATTCAACCGGACAGCCTTCTCAGCTGCATCTCAGACAAAGACCGAATGAACCAATCAATGAACACCTCTGTTCGGAAGCCTTTTCATGTGGCACCCGGGACAGCCAATCAGATTAGCGACCAGTCTTTCGCAAATAAACGGAACGTTTTATCGACGCCCAGTCTAGTCTATCAAGATCAGATCCAGTGTTGAATATCATTGCATTTATTTCATACCAATACACCTTACTGTCAAAAATGTACCGATTTTGCTATATGTTCCTATACCCCAGGACTTGTTTGTTGTAGGTGTATTGTAAGCAAGGCTATGACAGAATGATAAATTGTCATGCCATGGCATCCAAGACTCAAGTCCACCACCAGAATTAAGACAGGAGCTGAGCAGAGGTGCATTCAACAATGCAGGATCAGTGGGGTGGTAGGGTAGCCTAGTGGTTAGAGCGTTGGACTAGTAACCGGAAGGTTTCAAGTTCAAACCCCCGAGCTGACAAGGTACAAATCTGTTGTTCTGCCCCTGAACAGGCAGTTTAACACACTGTTCGTAGGCCGTCATTGAAAATAATAATTTGTTCTTAACTGACTTGCCTAGTGATTGATTAAGCAACCAGAAATAACAACAGATTATATGGTACATAAAAAAGAAGCTACATTTAGATATACATTTTAATTCACCATTTCCATCCTATATCAGAATACATGATCCTGCTTTGTAGTATACCCCTCAGGTCTGACATGGGAACAGATGGTGGAGGGGTCATTAAACTCAGCCCCATATGTCACTCTCTACTCAGTGGTAACCCTTAGGCCGCCTAGCCTACCACCATCCGTATATAATCACCTCTGGTCTTACACAAAGGACCCTAAGCTCTGCTACTGCACCCCCAGCTGTACATTCTCTCTATGCCTTTATGGAGATCATGCTCCAGCCGTTGGATCCCATTTACACGTAAAATTCATATCATATTGACTGAACAACATTTTCACATCCCCGCTATCAAACTGACCCTTCATTTAGTGTGACACCAGTTGTCACACAGGTCATATGGATCAAATCGGCAAAAAAGGGGTAACCCTTCCTATGCATTGTTCCCCAATGAGAGGTTTGGTTGATTGTGTATTCTTGGTACAAAATATGAATATTCAGACACACAAATAGCACTACACTGATCTCCAAATTCTAATTGTAATAAAATCCCCATCACATAGCTATCATCTATATATAAAAAGGTAGACCTGCACACAGAATTTTCTGAGTCAAACCATGACATATTCGTAGAATACTGTGTGTAGGCTACGATGTTATGCAAAGTGACCTCTCAGTAGTCCTCCAGCAGGCAGCAGCTACCAGAAGTGAACTCAACACTATTTCCATACCTGTTATATATTGTATGGCTTTAAATTGATTGCGGTACACACACACACACGTACCTTTCAATAGTCTAACAAAGTGAAAACTTACATGTTCCTGAATGGCATGGAAAATATGTGATAGAACCTTATAGACAGTAAACAACATTGAATAATCTAGTATTTTACCATTCATTTCAAGGACTTACTTATTGGTCCTTACCAATGGTACTTACTTTCATGCACATTCCTTTGTGATTTCTGCTGGGAAAGGGCCCTCTGGTGGTCAGGTGTGTACTCTACAATCACAGATGTGATTTCAACCGCACAAACTAAAGGCTCCTCAAATATGCAAACACCTCCTTCAGAGCTGCATAAAATACCAGCACAGAACAATTCAATTTATTTTGTAGGCGAGTAAAATATTAGCAATTCTTCTGCTCACCAATGACAAGAGGACTAGCCGTGGAAATTAGCATACAGCTGTGGTGGTGCCCTAAGGATGAGCAGAAGGGCTTCAGGGTTGAGGTTGCGACAGGCAGATTGCACAACTCCGGTCTCTCCACATGTCCTCCTAGCAGCCGGTGCCTCTTTGCCTTACCTTTGACCCTGTTCCTTTGTGGGTGAGGGGTTGTATTGTTCATGGAGAGAGGGATTTGTCTAGACAGCCTGGCCGAAGGCCAGAAAGGAACAATGAGTGATCAGCGGAACCTCAAACCCCATAACTTCTCGTGGTAACAGACACGCACACACATCATCATGCATACCCTTCTACACACGTGTTGCACATTGATATATTAACACCTTTTCCATATGCGCAAAGTTGGTATTGACATGCTCACAAGCCCATGCCAATGTCCTCACAGGCACCGGTCATGTACGGCATGAGATGGGACAGCACACAAGCATTTTAGGATGAATATCGGTAGTCACTAATAAGACATTCATCAATTTTCCCCCAACAAACAAATCATCTAGTCAAACTGGGTTAAGAGAACGTGATATGGGAGCAAACCAATTGGGTAAAAAAAATCAATCAAAGTACTTAAATAATACTCCATTTATTTAGTTTTAAAAATTTTCCTTTTAGTTCTACAGACATATAATTTCAAGGAAGTCAGGGACTTGCAGACAAAAGAAAATATTAACACTAATTTCTTGTTAATTTAAAAATACTGACAGTAAAATAAACAAAAATAAACAGAATAAAATAGTTAAATTACCGAGAACGGGTTGAAACAATGTTTTACTTGACAAAAAAAAAATGGTATGTGCAACCCTACTTGAGCATCGCTGCCCTAGTTTCATACAGAAAGCAATCCACTAAGCCTAAAGGCATGAGCAATGTCTTACTTTACTGACATTTAACAGAAATCATAATGAAGAGCTAGCTACACGACAAGAATGGGCTTAGAAGTGCTGCATGCAAGAGGTTTGGAATAAAAGCGTATTTTTCAGTGCTATCTGCATACAGTGGAGAAAACTGGCCAGTTAAGAGTCAAGGTGATACTGAAATGTTGATATAATTATGACGTCTTCATCTAATTTCTACGGCGTTTTGCTCTGGGAGGAGAGTGATGTATTCAAGTTGAACTCAACTCATCAAGAATAAATTCAGAGCTCAAAATAATTTCTTAGGTGCTAAGGAAAATAAGTTGTCAAAAGCTTAAATATCACAAGTCTCTAAGGTTAAGTATTTCGTTGACAAATGTTCCATTAGACTTTGGTTCAGTTCCTGGTGTCGAGTAGGACTTTTCCCCTTTCTGTGACCAGCAGGAGTGAATTAAATGCTTCAATATAACCCTCTCATGAGGGAGACCAGGGAGGTTCATGCAGTTCAAATGGATCTGATGTGTCATATTGGACCATTGGTAAAAACTAACCAGGCCTGCAGTACTGCATGAGTACAATAAACACAAGAACCACAGGGAGTCCTGAGGAATCAGGGTCAAAACCATTCATACATTAAATAGGTCTCTCTATAAAGCCCCCAAATGGACATAAACTCACCTGCACTTTGCTTCTTAATATCTATGTAGTAAATTCACATCTATTATTAAAATATCATTTTTTGTAGAGACAGCAAAAATCTGCCATGCTTTAAGATAAAAGAATATACATGATTCTGAAAGAAAATAGTGCACATTCCAAGGCATTCAGGCCACCTTTGCTTTGCAATGTTCAATGGAAGATACATTTCCTCAGTTGTAAAAAGGGGGTCCCGAGAGGTTAGGAGGAGAGATATCTCATTCACACTGATATACACACAATCCATATAAATGCAACCAGTCAGCCCTGCATGGTCATACATTCACTGACTACCAGAACGACAACTGGGACACTATCAGACTGTTCTCCATAGCAACAGCTTGGCTCAACAGACAGTGGACCTGTCTTACAGTAATAGTACCGTACATAGCCTGCACTGCCAGAGGACTGCAGCAACTGCCTGAGTACTGTGTGTCTGACCACTTGCTACCCAGAGAGGAGAAATAAGAACTAAACAGACCAGTGTTGTGGTTTGTTTCCTTGAATAAGACAAAAAAAAATAGTTGATCTAGCTAGCTTAGAACTTGATTCAGTTACTATCTTAAACACATATGCTCCAATTATTGAAAGCAAAATTATCAATAGTACAAATTATATATATTATATAGATATATTTTTTTTAACTAAACACCTTCTTTAAACACAATAGGGTAAACAACATAATCAATGTAGTTTGACCAGTGAGGGTAGAGCCAGTGTTAAAATCTTTACATATACCTAAGTGACATCTCTACTGGAGTACGGAGCAGGTCAGGTCAAGCCACCAAAGCTCCGTCACATGCCGGCGTATCATGCTGCAGACAGTGTACCAGCTGCCGTTAAGTATCGACTGTAAGCCCAATCCAGTCAGTTGGAGAATAGGACACCAGTCTGTAGTGCAGCAGATTTGAGCTACTGATACTGCCCTACCCTCATGCAGCAGCTTCAAGTCTTATGTTACAGCTAGCGGACAGACAGAACACAGTGCCTACCTATGTACGGACAACAGTCCTCAGGATAAATGAGGTCCAGGACAGGGAGAATATTGCTATGTGTTTTACTGTAACACCTCTGTATGGTTCAATCTGCACTAGTGTCTTGCCCTCTTGATTATGTATTTTAAATCCATGATCAGGGAATCATCTTTGTTAAAATGGCTTTGATATAAGGTTCTACAGTAGGTTAATAACATCAGAGGAAGTCAATGAGGCTGCGTCTCTAATTACACTATACTCCCTATATAGCTCACTCCATTTGAGGTATAGAGAATAGTGCGCTTTATAGGGAATAGGGTGTCATTTGAGACGCAACCCATGAGTCACAGGTGGTGGCTGTACCACTCAGGAAGGGCCTATGCCATGGTAGGGAGAGGCTGGAGGGGGAGGAGAGGGGAGTAAGGAAGTCTTCAGTGCACGAGTTGCTCAGAGTAGGTATCTGTGTCTGGTGTCCTCGTCTAAAGTGAGGTCCACTACCTCCGGAGGGGACACCCAGTTGGGCTGGGGGGACACGGTAGTCCAGAGCTGGGAGGATTGCCTCGTGCTGTTGTTGAGCTGCTCCAGTGAGTTGGGCTTCCAGGCAGAGGACAGGCTCTGAATTACCCCGCCCCGAGGATGGGCACATCTGTTAAGAGAAAGGGCACAATAACACAACAAGGACATTAGAGCAATGTTAGAGAAACATTAGGGTAACAACATTATACTGATGACTTAGTAACGAAAACAGTTTGTTCATTGCAGTGCACCAGTTCCATGACAGTCCCAAGCAGCCATTGCCTTTATGAGCTGTTGACGGTGTTGGTGTTACACAGTAAAACTATATTGACCGTTTTGTTGCGGCAATAAAACATGACTGCATGACCATAACTCTTAAAGTAACATGTTGTAGAACAACACCATATAAGGATTACAGTTTTGTAGTGGTTGTAGTGCAGGTAAATCTGTCCTCGACGTGTGTTCCAAGTTATGCTTTCTGAACTCACCTTGTGTTTTCTTGCACTCCTACTATTTCTACCTCACTGTCTGAGGAGGGGATGTTGATGTGGCCCTTGTGCTGAGGGGGTTCCCTGTGGGCAAGCTCTGCCTCCATGTGACCTGTAACACAAGACATTTTAGAACGTACAGGGACATGTAGAATAGCAGTACACCTCACGGACACAGACATTAACAAAAACAAAAGTCATTGAAAAATGATGCAATCCACACCTTTTCTGGAAGTTTGATGGACACAAATATCTGGTTTACTCTTCATTGCAGCAGATATCTATGTAAATTTACATCTATGTCAATTGACCAAATGAATTTCTATGAAATACGTGTACGGCAAGACAAGAAATAAAAGGCAAACAGAAAAAACACATTTGCAGCACCTGAAAGGAAAACACCTGTACTGTAGACAGCCTGTATCATTTCTGCTTCGAACTCCTAAGATCCCCCTTTTCAAACGTGGAGCACAGTACAAAACATATGTTTTATTCAACTGATCTTCCACCATGTTTTCATCTCTGAGATGTTGGTTCCTAGTACCTAGGCTACTGGTTGCACTAACATTATCCCTGTTAAACAATCTCCTTGCGCCTGTCAAACTGTTAGCGGATTATACAGTAAGTCTTCCCAGAGAGAGTAGACATTTTCAGTGTGATACACCGGGTTTGTAACTGACCTGCTGAGAGAGAGCACAGATGCTGTACTCTTACTGCCCCAGAGTTTGCTGCCATAGCCTGGTCCCTGTGTGTTTTTAGCCTTTCATGTGTTATCACGGTGGTCCGGCGCACTCGCTCCGCAGTCACACTTAAATTCTCCTGGTTAGAATCAGTGTCTGAAATATCATAGTGGCACACTACGGGAGTCCCGTCTGTAGAAACAGAAAACACTTCATTATTCAAACCACGTCGTCTCTCAGGTTAGCGAACTTCAGTGCTCACAGTAGAAAGTAGCTACCTCCATTAGCACAATAATTGCATTGCTAGTATAGCAGCTCATGATAGGATTTCAGCCTTGGTATCTGAGTGGATCGGAGACATACATACCCTCACCCTACAACTTCCAATATCTTAATTGATATTCCCGATTGCTAAATGTCACCTGCCATTCATGATGAATGAAAAAAAAAACACATTTCAGCTGTAAATATATTTGTTGCCAGACAATTAACAAGTTAGGTTGAATAGTAATAATTTAACTAATTGCCCCCATAAAGCATTAGCATATAGCAAATATGCCTATATAACTGCTTTGTTTTGCTCAACTGTAAATGTTTGAATACAACTAGGCTATGAGCCCTATTAAAAATGGCAAGATGACTGATGTCAAACTGAAGATGTTCATAGAATGTGTATAATCTGTGCACAGAGTTAAATGTGTAATTGGCACATATGATGTGCAACTATAGCCTATTCTGTGTGTTCTATGCATGAGCTACTGATATATATTCTGCAATTAACTCATAAACAGATTACATACATTTATTTTGGGTATCATTTTTAATGCTTTTCAAATAACAGCCATTCACAAAAAAACAAAAAAAACTACCAACGGATGCAATCATTACAAACAACTAAAAAACTTAAATGTTCTTTATACAGTTCAAAACGTTTAATTATCATGTGTATGCAATAACGCAAGTAAACAATTTAGCAGCAGTTTGACCAGTTATCAAAAACAAAAAAGCTGCTCCAAAAAAATATGATAAAATGTAACAAAGGGTTAACTTAGTTATGTTGTAGAAAAACCCTGGTAGAGTATTGGGGGACATGTGTTGGTTGAGTGTCTGCTCTGTTCTACCCTGTAAGACAAGTCAGTTACACATAGCCTAAGCCACATGCCCGAGGGTCATCTAGACCAGGGTTTCCCAACCTCGGTCCTAGGCACCTTGCTGTGTAGTGCTAGGGCAAAAACCTGCACCCAGAGGGAGCCCCAGGACCAGGTTGGGGAAACTCTGATCTAGACAGCATACTTTGAGAGAGCAGACAGTGCAGTATGGGAGTCAAGTCAAGAGCAAAATGGGCACCAGTGTTCCAGTGGATGCCAGGCACTCAAGTCTAATACAGCCACAAAGTCATGACCAAACACCCATTTCTAAAATTGATCTTAAAAATCTGATTTTAAACCCAACTTTAACCACACTGCTAACCTTTTCAAGGCAGGATTACGAACAACTCCTGTTCCTCATAACTAGTGAAGATAAAAGGAGCTCCAAAAGTATTGGGACAGTGACATGTTTTGGCTCCTGTACTCCAGCACTTTGGATTTGAAATGATGCCTATGCAGGTTAAAGTACAGACTGTCAGCTTTAATTTGAGGGCATATATCTGTATCGGGTGAACCGTTTACAAAATCACATTACCTTTTTGTACATGGTCCACTAAAGTTGGGGGACTAAATGTATTGGGACAATTCACTTGTATTAAAGTAGTCAGAGGTTTAGTATTTGGTCACATATTTCTAGCACACAATTACATGAAGCTTGTGGCAATACAAACTTGGATGTATTTGCTGATTGTTTGGGTTTCAATTACTTTGTGCCCAATAGAAATGGTAAATAATGTATTGTGTTATTTTGGAGTCACTTTTATTGGAAATAAGAAGTTTCTAAACATGTCTACATTAATGACAAAAAAGTGCTGTAATTTCTAGACAGTTCAGCCAATATGGATGAAAATACACAAATTATAGCTGACAGTCTACAATTTAACCTCAGTCATTGTATCAATGTAAATCCAAATACAGAGCACCCCCCCCCAAAAGAAAAAGTGTCACTGTCCCAATACTTTTGGAGCTCACTGTAAACCAAGATTCTCTCTTTGGTAAACAATCTTGTGTGTTGTAGAGCTTTATTTAACTCTGCATCATTGGAAAAGAGCTTGCAAGTAAACATTTCACTAGAAGGGCTACTACACCTGTTGTACTCGGCGCATGTGACAAATACAATATGATTTTAATACCGGTCCCCAATGGAAAATGACCATGAAGGTATTTGATGCACTTGTAAAAATCAGGCTCTTTTCAGCGAGCTGCTGACATGATACAATACTGTGGTAAACAAATGGAAGACCATTTACAGTACTGGGATCCAAACAGGACAAGGCGGCAAACTAAATATGTCAGATGAACTGTGCATCACGAATTTGAAGGCAGGAGACGAGAGCTGGACCAAGTCCTGTTAACATAAAACCAAAAGGAAGTTGTCACTCACCACAATTCATGAGCATACGAGCAAAGGTTTACCTTGCACACAAAGGCTAATCAAAAATTATTCTTTGACATTTGACATATACATGAAGGGAAGTTCACATGCAAACAGTAGAACTTTATGCAGATTAAACAGTGTGGAATTGAGAACGGTGTAGCTATATTGTATATGCAGTACATTTTCATGTGCAAATTACAATCCTCCAAAAGACCACGGCCCTATTGAATATGCTTCCAGCTATGTTCCTTTAGCTATGTCCTGGATGTGTAGGTAGTGTTTGAAGTCATTCTTGTTTTTATATGTAGCTGGAGAAGGTTATTCAGACTCAAAAAGGCTGCATTGTCACCTGTATGTTATGTAGGCCTATGTAGAAACCAGTAATCATTAACATGCGCTATACTTTTCTGGAGACAAAACTATATATATATATATATATATATATATATATATAGTGATAGTGAGAACCCTGGTTTCAGTTTTATAAGTCATATCAATACAACTACTATTCAAAAAAAATAATAATAAAAAAAAGGCAGAATTTGCTTTAAGCACAGGCCAGATTGGCAGAAACTATTTTAAGGATATGGACAGACATGAAGCTCTTGATGTGTTAGCTCCTATTCAGCACAAAAGATCCCACACCCACAATATCCACACGAAAAAAAAAGTCTCTCCACTGCCATCATAGTATTAGGCCTAACCTTTCACAGTCAGTGCTACGACAACAGAAGTTCAGGTCAAATTAAAAAAGTTAACTTCTCTACCTACATATAAAAAAGTTTAACAATGTTCTGATTTGGACATCCAATTTCAAGGAATCGTTTGGGGCAGAATATATTGTGTTAAGAATGTAATGCTCTCTAGAATGTTTACTGTTAGTAAAGCTATGCCACTAAAATAAAAGGATGTGAAAACATTGACAAGTATTTAAATCAGCGGATGTGGCTTTAAGTAAAATGGCACTATGACAACGTTCTTATTCCTAGCATTCTGTATGACAAGGCACATGCCATGAAGCAGCCCCCTGCACAAGTGACTGTCTGGGGTTCTGTAACGCACATTATTGTATGAACTGACACAGTATGTTAGCTGGTAAACATGTATACTCTTGGAATAGGCATACTGAAAGCAATACAATGAGAGCCCTGACTTGACAGTCGTCGATAAAATATGCATTGTCCGTGTCAATGATGCAATTTTTCCTACAAGTTGCAGTTAAAGTAAATTGGCTCCAGGAACCAATTGGATATTAAAAAACGCATTCAAAAGACTTAGATCTCACAGTGATTCAGCACCCACAGCTGCCATGAGCCACAAAGCTCAGAGGACTTGAGTGTCACAGTCAAGGCCATGCTTACCATGTTAATTATGTAATAACACACATATTAGGGACTTCCAGTAAAATTGGAGTTGGTGATTAAACCCCCCCCAAAAAAGTGGAAATCAGATAAGCACATTTGCCACCATCACCGTATGTGTGATGGTAGTGAAACTTTATCCATTTGGAAAATACAGCACTAAACCACTCCACAAGTCCAACAAGGGAATCTAAACGTTCAAGAGGCCGGGGTCTGGAACGTCCAGATTTCCATTTTGGGTAGCCACAGGCACTACATCAGGCAGGATGTTGTTGTTGAGGGGGTCGGGGGCCATGCTGCTCATGGTGACGTTGGCGTTCTCCCGGGCCAACATGTACGCCGCCATTGTCTCCTGCGACTCCGAGGAGGGCAGGAAGGAGCTGGACGGACGCGGTGCCCTGTGGCGGTGCCGATGGTGCCGCCCGGGGGCGTCGCTTGAGTGGATGGACGAGTCGACGCTGTCGTCCGAGTCGAGGCGCGTCAGCTTCTCCATCCAGACTCGGAAGCGCTCTTCTGTCTGCCGCTGCATCACAGCGAAGCGAGTCATGGCCTCCTCCAGCACACTGCCAATGCTGTTCCTGTCCCACGAGCCACCACCGTCCAGCAGGCCCTGCATCTGAGCGCTCACTCCGGATCCCTCCGCAGCTTTAAAGACATTGAGGCCAAGCCATAAGAAACACAGTAGCACTTCATGTTCGCTGGTGGACTGTTTGTTTTATTTATAGTTATTTAAAAAAATAGAAAAATGACAAGTTTCGTTGACGTGCAGATCGACTTTTTCATGCTGATGGACTACGTTCATGCAGTTGTAGCAGTCAGGTCTGTGTACGGAATGCAGTAATGGTTGATAAAATGGAGTCCTATAGATCCACTATAGACAGAAATTGGTGTTAAAAGATTTAGTTGCTGTAACTCATTGTAGCAAGTGTACTGAAGATTTACCGTGCATAGTTTGTGATAAGATAAACTTTGTGGTTGTCTAACTTTGTACGCAAATACAGCGTAAGAAATAACCCATACAGACACAGCACCAAGCACCATGGTTTTGACATTTCTCCTTGGACATCAAATGTACAGCTAGACATGACTTATTTGAACTAGCAACAATTTCAAAATGCAATTCACATAAAAGATGTCTACCTACGCAGATCTAGAAAAGTTATGTAGTTGTGGTAATCAAGGAAAGCGTGAAGGGGGAAATGTCAGTTACAGCTGACAATTGCCATGTTCGCTACAAATTATCTTACAAACTAAAATATCCCTGCTTGAGTGCAGGCAGAGCAATGCACCACCAACTCCATGTTATGGCAGTGATTTAACCCAGTCTAAATTAGAACAACAACGCTACCTCAAACTAATATCAATGTTGTCACCCCAATGTCAAGATGCAATGTCAAAACTCACTTTATCAAACCAGATAGCAACATCATTGAAATACCAATGGAATACCAGGTCTTAGAAAGAGGAAATTACTCAATATAAAGTCACAAGTTTAAAGCAATATAGATCTGCATTTGATCTACAGTACTAGTCTTACTGTATTTGAGCAATTGTACTCATTGAAGTTGAGTAACACATCCTTAATGTATATCAAATCTTTCCCTCAAATTAAAAATTGGGAAATCAAGTCACAGGAAGTCAAAAACAAGGGCCACCAATAAAACAATGTACAATTAACACAAGATAAGATTAATTAAGTGTTGTCAAATATATCCTAGCCTATGATTGATTTTTTCGACAAGATGCTGTGCTTAACTAATGCATTTTAAAATGAGGACATCCTAAAATGGACACCGCATTCCCAAACACAGCAGGTGAATCAGGTGCCTATTACACTTGAAGCATCTGTTAAACAGTAATCCAGAGCCTTGACTAAGAACTACATCAAGACCTACTGCGCTGAAAACAGGCACTGGAGCCTAGGGGAATCTCAAAGGGCCACATTCAAATAATTCAACAGAAGTTCTCAACCGAACCAGCACGATAAGGTGCTACGTGGCAAAGGTATGGTGAATTAATGGAAGGCTCTGGGGATGGAGACATCTCATTCCATTAACCCGCAATCTCTATTTTGACCAAGGACAGGAAGAAGTCAATCACATTACAATGGACAGTGGAGCCTTCGATGTGAATCACAGATTTACTACTATGTTTATGTCACAGCTTTGAGATACTCCTGTATGTTTATCACAAGGTTACTACCACACAGTGAGGTCATATACTGTTGTAAAAACCGCTCGCTATGGCAGTACAGACTGGAAAAGTAGAAATAAAACAATGACCCAATTGTAACACTCAGTAAATGGTATCTACATTCCACACAACATGCAAACAATGACAGAGTTTAAAAAGAACACTTCCTACGGGTAGATTATGTGAAGACGTAATGGGTTGTAACCTTCAAAATGCATGGTGAATGGAGACAAATGAACAGTTATTAAAACAATTAACATTCAGTGATGCCTGTGCTAGAAGCCATTGAAGATTAGCAAACATTCATAAACAGAAGCGTCAGTGTGTTTGCATTGGCCGGGGATGCTATGGTTACTCGACATCTCTGGTAAACGTATGTGAAATGATTCATGTGAGATGTCTGTTGCAACTGTTTACGAGAAATTGTCAAAATTACCTGTGATGTCTGTAGTAAATTGTGATTATTACCTTACGGTGCACTAAATGTGGGTTACTTGGAATCCCTGTAGTACATGGGTCTTTCTATAGACTAGGGTACCAGGATTTCCTATTGTGGAAAACTTGTTACAGCTGTTAAGTAATTGATAAGACATTTTTTTCATGGCATTACATTAAGGGGGGAAAATACAGTAGCCATATAACATAAAATTCACGAGTTGATTTAAAACCTGTTTATCCCCTTGTCATGATTGGCATCTTGACAGATGTCCAAAAATCATGTGACAAAACATAAATTTTTCTGTCCTTGCATTTGTGGCAGTGTAAGATGTCCTAATATCATATTTTTCATGAATTAGTTCAATTAGACATTGAACCCTGTAGTTGTTCTGTTTCGAGTTCCAGAACTGCAATGCAACTACTTAAAAATGTTGTGTCTCCTTGTGTAATGTGGTGAAAACAGTTTATGGGCACACAAATCTCCCAAAAATGTATGTGATTGCAGAATCAAATGCTTCTAACAGAAAGGAGTCACCTTACCTTGATACTGAAAATCTAAAGCTTGAGTCATTAACGTGGTTCTTCAATAATTATGCATAATACATGTTGGATGCGTATTTGGTGTCCAGCTGTTTAATTATACTGTGATATTTTCACACATCTGATTCAGGAAGGAATTTTCTGAATGATGAACAGCTGTTGTGAAAGCACATGTGATGAAACAGCGCAGGTGCTGGAAAAAGGTGTCCGCAAAAGAAATGCCCAAAATATTTAGGGTCTCATGCCTTATGCTGGTGAAGACCGTTGTGCCTGGATCTACATTGGATCTAATATCCATGGAGAATTGATGTTGATAATCTGTTGTCTGCTAGAGTTAGAGAAGGGTCTCATTAGATTTAACAGAAGGCGTCAGAGTAATGAGTATGTTTTTGCGCCTTGGATTGGACGAGTCTACTGTTTGCAATTGCGTAGGATAGACAATTGTGCAACAGCCAACTCTGTTCATTATTCTGGATATAATGACAAATGATAAGGCCTAATAGGCATCTTTACAATATGATCTGGTAATGAAATAACATGACAAATACATGTTAGTTTCCATGATACACCTGCAATTTTAAGCAATAAAATGCACTTGAAGCAGCCTACCTAAACTTGAAGAACAGATATTCAAGTACTAGAATATGCCTACCTTGAAAAATCTGACATCTAGAAATTGGTGCTTGAAAAGTCCTTGTAAATGATTGTAGCCAGTTTCTAAGTTCTCCAGCTCCCTGATAATGTGTGATTTCCTTTTGGATCCATTTTGTGAGAGATGTGGCCACTTCCTTTTCTTTCCAACCACTTCAATTGATGGGTGTTGCGCTACTCTGTTGCGGTAAAACCACGTAAAGTGATTATGAAGACGACAAGATCGAATGCTGGCATCAACTTGGCTTTCCATACAAATCCTTCCATTATTAAAGGAACTGGGTTTTTAGCCACTAATGACAAAATCAGCCTGGCTTTATTATGTGTGCCTGCGTCGGGCCACATAGGACAGAGAAAAACCATACATTCATCCACTTCATTTGCCTAGTTAAATCAAGGTTAATTTATTTGATTTAGTATTTTTATAATAATAGTCAGACAAGTCCACAGTATTCTCACATTTTAGAATGTCATTTTAATATCAATGCCAAATTCTTAGTGGTAATGGCCTAGTTTGACAGTTCTATATTATGCCCGATATGTTCAATTATATAAATTAAACAATTGTATAACACAGATCCTTGATAAGTACAAAAAAGGGCTTGAAAACGTCTCTGAAAGACCTTGAATATGACTTGCCAATGTCTGTATAAACCCTGCTTTAAGAATGTATAGTCCTGTTGTAGTATATATGTAGAGTTATGGGGCAAATGGCATATTCATCCAAGTACACGTGGAACTGCATAAAACTTATTTTTATTTCAACCTATCTTGAAATGTTTATCCCAACGTCACACATTGGCCCCATTATTTATAGAAAGACCCAAATACATTAAACATGGGATACAGTGTCTCCGGAAAGTAGTCAGACCCCTTTACTTTTTCTACATTTTCTTATGTTAAAGCCTTATTAGAAAATTGATTAAAATTGCTAACCCCCCCCCCCCTCAATCTACACACAATATCCCACAATGACAAAGCAAAGAGTACATTTTTTAATGATTGAAAATGCATTAAGAATAAAAAGTGAAATCTCACAAGTATTCAGACCCTTTACTCAGTGCTTTGTTGAAGCACCTTTGGCAGCGATTATAGCATTGAGTCTTCTTGGGTATGATGCTACCAAGCTTGGCACACCTGTATTTGGGGAATTTCTCCAATTTTTCTCTGCAGATCCTCTCAAGCTCTGTCAGGTTGGACAGGGAGCGTCGCTGCACAGCTATTTTCAGGTCTCTCTAGAGATGTTCGATCTGGTTCAAGTCCGGGCCCTGGTTGGGCCACTCAAGGACATTCAGAGACTTGTCCCGAAGCCACTCCTGTGTTGTCTTGGCTGTGTGTGTAGGGTTGTTGTCCCGTTGGGAGGTAAAACCTTCGCCCCAGTCTGGGGTCCTGAGCACTCTGGAACAGGTTTTCTTCAAGGATTTATCTGTATTTTGCGCCGTTCATCTTTCCCTCGATCCTGACTGGTCTCCAAGTCTCTGCCGCTGAAAAATAAAATAAAAAAATCCCACAGCATGATGCTGCCACCACGCTTCACCATAGGGATGGTGCTAGGTTTCCTCCAGACGTGACGCTTGGCATTCAGACCAAAGAGTTCAATATTGGTTTCATCCGACCAGATAATCTTGTTGTTCATGGCTTCCGTCTGGCCACTCTACCATAAAGGCCTAATTGGTGGAGTGCTGCAGAGGTGGTTGTCCTTCTGGAAGGTTCACCCACACCCACAGAGGGACTCAAGCTCTGTCAGTGACCATCGGATTCTTCATCACCTCCCTGACCAAAGCCCTTCTCCCCCGATTGTTCAGCTTGGCCTGATCTTTGAGTTTTTAGTGGTTTCAAACTTCTTACATTTAAGAATGGCGGAGGCCACTGTTGTTGGAGAACTTCAATGCTGCAGACATTTTTTGGTATACTTCTCACAGCGAATGGTCTGAATACTTATGTACATAAGGTCTTTGATTATTTTTTAATACATTTACAAACACTTCAAAAAACCTGCTTTTGCTTTGTCATTATGGGGTAGTGTGTGTAGATAGTTGTGGTGATTGCTACCCGGGATGCCTGTGGTGATTGCTACCCGGGATGCCTGTGGTGATTGCTACCCGGGATGCCTGTGGTGATTGCTACCCGGGATGCCTGTGGTGATTGCTACCCGGGATGCCTGTGGTGATTGCTACCCGGGATGCCTGTGGTGATTGCTACCCGGGATGCCTGTGGTGATTGCTACCCGGGATGCCTGTGGTGATTGCTACCCGGGATGCCTGTGGTGATTGCTACCCGGGATGCCTGTGGTGATTGCTACCCGGGATGCCTGTGGTGATTGCTACCCGGGATGCCTGTGGTGATTGCTACCCGGGATGCCTGTGGTGATTGCTACCCGGGATGCCTGTGGTGATTGCTACCCGGGATGCCTGTGGTGATTGCTACCCGGGATGTCTGTGGTGATTGCTACCCGGGATGTCTGTGGTGATTGTTACCTGGGATGTCTGTGGTGATTGTCTTGCCGCCTGATGTCTCATCGTCGTCTTCAGAGGAGCTGGTGCTGGAGTCACAGGTGAGGTCGCTGTCGCTCGTACTACTGTCCTGCAGCAGGTTGTATTTCTTCCTTGCCGCCGCCTCGCGCTTCTGCCTAAGCAGCCGAATACGCTCCTTGTGCTTTTGGCTCCGGTGACCTTTGACTTTAGCCAGCCGGCCGTTGGTCTGCTTCTCGACGCCTGCTCCTACCACCACAGCGGGCTGGCAGCGGTTTTTCTTGGCTGCCATTGTGTTGGTTGACATCTCGCTTTCAGAACGTGAACGACGGGACTTTCGCCCACTTGATGCAGATGTTTGACCCCCTGCTGCAAGTCTGGTGTCGGCCCCGGGCTCTGTGGAGCCCCCCTCCACTGTCGCACGTGAGGCGGATCCCTCCTCACCAGAGGAGAGTGTGTCCGAGTCGGCCAGGTGGCCGCTGGAGGAGGGCGAGAGCATGCAGGGGTTGGAGGAGTCACTCTCGTAGGCACGGCCCGAGGTGGGCTTGTCGCTGCCGGTGGAGGCGTGCGGAGACTCAGGGGAGTTCCTTCTCAGCTCCATCATGAGGCAGGGCATGGAGAGAAGGCTAGGCTCACCCTCAGTCTGCAGGAGGCTGTCCCCCTCCTTTTCTCCTGGAGGAGAGCTGGTGGTCTCTGTTTTAAGGGGCTCCTCTTGCGCCCCCCTGACAGCAGCAGCTGACCCCCCCTGCACGGGACGCTCTGGGAAGATCTCAGCATTGACAAACTCCTCTGTCTTCTCAGTGTCTGCCATCTTCCTGCTAGTTGAGCGTAGGACCCCGTGGTCTGTTTTAAACAGGTGTGCCAGGACAGAAACTCACCTGGAACAACAATATATGATATCACAGAGATTTAACTTTGGTTCAAAAAGACCTACTCTTGCACCCACTATAATATTGATATATCTTTAAGACTAAACACGTTAGAAATTAATCATCCTCTTTCAGGATCTTTAAAATGAGGCAGCACAACAGACCGATTTATGAAAGGTGTAACTCAGTGTTTCCCATCTCTGGTCCTCAAGTACCTCCAGCAACACACTTGTAGCCCCAAACAAACATACCTGATTCAACTTAATGAGGGCCTGATGAGTAGTTGACAAGTTGAATCAGGCATGTTTGACAGGGTCAACAATAAAAATGTGTACCTTTTGAGGTAGATGAGGACAGGAGATGGGAACCACTGAAAACGTTTCAATGAAGTACCAGTAGCCTACAACAGTAGCAAAAGGCAATTTAGCACTAATTAATCTGGCTGCATTTACAGCTGTAGTGGGGTGTGTTTGCATTTTAGTCATTTGGCATACGTTCTTGTGCAGAGCGACTTACTGGACGAAAGCTCTTAACCGCCAGGTTATCTGCCGCTCAAAAACCAATAATGAATCAAAAGGGTAACATGGGGTTTTGGTCGCATTCTCACATAAGGAAGGTTATCACCTAGATGCTGGCAACATCTATTCTACTGGGTTAGCTTTGAACCCCCACATGTGGTCAGCTTACAAATATCAGCTGGTTCCAAACATATGTTACCATTGTGTGGAATGTTGGTCACATACCTGTAGGGAGAAGACACCTACAAATAGTGAGCCTCTTCTTTCAAACTGTATAATGAACTCTTCATTGCTCATATTCACAGCATTCCACCAAAATACACCTAAACTTAAGATAGATGTGGCCCAGCTGGTAGACTGTCGTTGAATATATTACCCTGTTGTGCTATGGTGCTTTCAAGAAAACTGGGAACTTGGGGGGAAACAGTCTTATCATGATGTCAGAGATATTCAGGTCGGAGCTCTAGAAAAATGCCAGAGTTTACGACTTGGAATTCCGAGTTGGATGACCGTTCAAAAGGTTCCCAGTTGGAGCTGTTTTTTGTCCGAATTCCCAGTTAATTTCAATGCAGTGAAGTCGGATATTTCCGAGTACCCCAGTTGTTATGAACGCAGCATTATAACAGTAGTTATGTGGCTATATATAAATGGTGTCATAACACCACTGTGTGCGCAACAACGAAACTCAAGTCCGGGGTTCTTTGCGCCACACCTTCCGGTAGCCCAGGAAAAGAGCAAGCTTAGACAGAGCCTCATCTATCAAGTATGAATAACATCACTGACCGTTTTAACACAAAAAAACGAAATGTTGACCTACGTAGCTACCTGGATTGCTAGCTCGACAACATAACTAACAAACAATTAAACGCCACTATCAACTTGCTGGCAAGCAAAACATATGAAGCTAACGTCAACTACGCTAAACATAAACCAGTATCGCGGAAGCTGGCTTCCTTCATCCTTTACTGGTGTTAGCTATCTAGCTTGATGGTAGCTTACCCGTCTGGCTAGGTAGCTAGCTAACAGGGAAATTATTTATGCAATCTATGGTGAGGGCATCGTTGGCTATCGAGCTATGACTAACGACGTTAGCTAGTTTACTAAGCAAGTTTCCCATAAAACGAGTTGGAGTTGCTAGGGGGATTTCTAAACATAGTCCACCACCCATGCATTTGTGATACCGCTAGCAAGAACTCGATAGGCAGCTAGTTAGCTACCTAAAATGGAAGCGACGTATGCTAACGACGATTTCATTTTAACCCAGCCCAGCAGCTAGCCAGCCAGTTCGCACTGACGGCGTAGCTAATTTGCTAGCTAAACTAGCAACTTACTTGTGTATTACGTTATACGCTTGTTTCTTCAGTGGCCGACTTCTGTGACATCTTCATTAATTTGAACGTATCACGCATGCGAGACATACAACTAATAAAGTAAATGTGGCTTGTAAAGTGAACCTTGGTCCACTAACGGATACCAGCAAGCTACTTATTTCAAAATGTCCCCATCAGCCGTTGTTCACATACAAATGTGTGCGTCACTTCCATGCGTGAGTGACATAGAAAAATAATTAGCGCCTCCGTGAGTCTTGGGAGAGGTATGCCGCGTTTAGGACAACTGGGAACTCGGAAAATAAACAAACTTCACTGGTAAAAATCGTTTAACGGTCACTCCGAATTCAAAATCGGAAACTCAGGCATCTTTCTAAAGCTCCGACTTGAAAATCACGTGTGACATTAGACCTAGTTTTTTACTAGGCAAGTCAGTTAAGACAAATTCTTATTTTCAATGACGACCTAGGAACAGTGAGTTAACTGCCTGTTCAGGGGCAGAACGACAGATTTTGTACCTTGTCAGCTCGGGGATTTGAACTTGCAACATTTCCCGACAAGATAGAACTGCCAAAGGGGATGCAGTTGCAATCTACTGCAGAGATAGCCTGTACTCATACTATCCAGGTCTGTGCCCCCAAAATTATTGTTCTACTTTAAAAAATCCACCTTTCCAGAAACAAGTCTCTCACCGTTGCAGCTTGTTTATAGACCCCCTTCAGCCTCCAGCTGTACCCTGGACACAACATGTGAATTGATTGCCCCCATCTATCTTCAGAGTTCGTACTGTTAGGTGACCTAAACTGGGACATGCTTAACACCCCGGCCATCCTACAATCTAAACTACATGCCCTCAATCTAACACATTATCACGGAATTTACCAGGTACAACCCTAAATCTGTAACCTCTAAATACACCTCTGCTGTCTTCAACCAGGATCTCAGCGATCACTGCCTCATTGCCTGTGTGCATAATGGGTCCGTGGTCAAACGACCACCCCTCATTACTGTTAAACGCTCCCTAAAACACTTCAGCGAGCAGGCCTTTCTAATCGACCTGGTCCGGGTATCCTGGAAGGATATTGACCTCATCTCGTCAGTAGAGGATGCCTGGTTGCGCTTTAAAAGTGCTTTCCTCACCATCTTAAATAAGCATGTCCCATTCAAAAAATGGAGAGCTAAGAACAGATATAGCCCTTGGTTCACCCCAAACTTGACTACCCTTGACCAGCACAAAAACATTGTGGCGTTCTGCATTAGCATCGAATAGCCCCCACGATATGCAACTTTTCAGGGAAGTTAGGAACCAATACACTCAAGTCAGTTGGGAAAGCTAAGGCTAACTTTTCAAACAGAAATTTGCATCCCTTAGCACTAACTTCAAAAAGAGAATAAGAGCCCCTCCTCCCAGCTGCCCACTGCACCGAGGATAGGAAACATTGTCACCACCGATAAATCTACAATAGTCGATAATTTCAAGAAGCATTTTTCTACGGCTGGCCATGCTTTCCACCTGGCTACCCCTACCCCGGCCAACATCTCAGGCCCACCTGCAGCAACTTGCCCCCCCCCCCCCCCCGCTTCTCCTTCACCCAAATCCAGATAGCTGATGTTCTGAAAGAGCTGCAAAATTTGGATCAATTCTGTCAATTGCCGCATTTTTATCGGCAGACTCAATAGCCTTGGAACCTCAAATGACTGCCTCGCCTGGTTCACCAACTACTTCTCTGATAGAGTTCAGTGTGTCGAATTGGAGGGCCAGTTGTCCGGACCTCTGGCAGTCTCTATGGGGGTGCCACAGGGTTCAATTCTCAGGCAGACTCCTTTCTCTGTATATATCAATGATGTTGCTCTTGCTGCTGGCGATTCTCTGATCCACCTCTACGCAGACGACACCATTCTGTATACATCTGGCCCTTCTTTGGACACTGTGCTAACAAACCGGCAAAACGAGCTTCAATGCCCTACAACACTCCTTCCATGGACTCCAACTTATTTTAAATGCTAGTACAACTAAGTGCATGCTCTTCAACCGATTGCTGCCCGCATCTGCCTGCCGACTAGCATCACTACTCTGGACGGTTCTGACTTAGAATATGTGGACAACTACAACTACCTAGGTGTCTGTTTAGACTGTAAACTCTCCTTCCAGACTCACATTAAGCATCTCCAATCCAAAATTAAATCTAGAATCAGCTTCCTATTTCGCAACAAAGCCTCCTTCACTCATGCTTCCAAACATACCCTCGTAAAACTGACTATCCTACCGATCCTTGACTTTGGCGACGTCATTTACAAAATAGCCTCCAACACTCTACTCAGCAAACTGGATGTAGTCTCACAGTGCCATCCGTTTTGTCACCAAAGCCCCATATACTACCCACCACTGCGACCTGTATGCTCTTGTTGGCTGGCCCTCACTACATATTCGTTGCCAAACCCACAGGCCCCAGGTCATATATAAATCTTTGCTGGGTAAGCCCCACCTTATCTCAGCTCATTGGTCACCATAGCAACACCCACCCGTAGCACACGCTCCAGCAGGTATATTTCACTGGTCATCCCCAAAGCAAACACTTCCTTTGGCCGCTTTCCTTCCAGTTCTCTGCTGCCAATGACTGGAACGAATTGCACAAATCACTGAAGCTGAAGTCTTATATATCCCTCTCTAACTTTAAGCATCAGCTGTCAGAGCAGCTTACTGTACACAGCCAATCTGTAAATAGCACACCTAACTACCTCATCCCCATATTGTTATTTATCCTCTTGCTCTTTTGCACCCCAGTATCTCTACTTGCACATCATTATCTGCACATCTATCACCCCAGTGTTAATGCTAAATTTGAATTATTTTGCCTCTATGGCCTATTTATTGCCTTTACCGACCTACTCTTCTACATTTTCACACACTGTACATAGATTTTTCTACTGTGTAATTGACTGCACGTTTGTTTATGTGTAACTCTGTATTGTTGTTTTTGTCGCACTGCTTTGCTTTATCTTGGCCAGGTCGCAGTTGAAAATGAGAACTTGTTCTCAACTGGCCTACCTGATTAAATAAAAAGGTGAAATAAATAAACGAAGGTTAAGTATGTAACCAAGGTTATGTGAGCTATATGGATCGCTCCAATATATTGGTATCACTCCGCGGGGAGGGATACATCCGAGGTGAGGATTTACAGATTTACTCCAGTGTAGACCTTTGTCACGGCTGGGGTCTGCCTCTATATATAGACCCCATGGCCGCTACACATGTTCTCTACATCATTTTTGAGGTGCCTCAAGCACCGTAGAGGATTGGAGTGATCCACATAGCGCACATAACCGTGGTTACAGTACATAACCTATTGGTATCTCCGTACCAGATTTAGTTTGTGCTAGAGGGACCTGGCCAGCCAGCGGCAAAATCCCAGTGCGGGACAGAGATGCAGGGGCCGTCAATGTGGAAAGGGGGGGGGTCCCGGCACAATTCCCGGAAGCGGAGGCGACCAACCGCAGAGGGAGGTGCCACATTTACCAGATAGTACCTAGCAAAGGAGCAAGAGGAAGCCCAGCTGGCCGCAGTACAGATATCAGCGAGGGGCACTCCTCTCAGTAGAGCCCGGGATGCAGCCACACCTCGTGTTGAATGTGCCACCAGAGATCCCAGCAGTGACCTGCCAGCCAGGCAGTATGCTGTCGTAATTGTGTCCATGATCCAGTGAGAGAGCCTCTGCTTTGATATCCTAGCCACCAGGACTCTCTCACCATAGCAGACAAAGAGCTGGTCTGTTGTTCTCACTGACGGTGTCCGCTCCACATAGGCAGCCAGTGTCCGCACAGCATGCCGGAGGAAGGCCCAGACCCCCCCAACACTGCTGGGGGGGTCGTAAGCAAGCAGGATAAAAGGGATGTTCACATGCCTGTCTGACAGAACCTTCGGGAGGAATGAAGGGTTGGGGCGGCACTCAGAACATACCCGAAAGAGCATGGAGCTCACCCATCCTCTTCATGGAAGTAATTGCTACCAAGAAAGCCACCTTCATAGAGAGGTGTTTCAGGGAGGCAGACTCCAACGGTTTGAAAAGCGGCTTTGCCAAAGCTGCCAAGACCATATCCAGATCACCATTGAGCGAGTCCTAGGTGGACGCAGGGGACAAACCCCCTTCATAAACCTGGAAACCAAGGGATGTCACCCCACTGGCCTGTCCATCCACCACACATGGCAGGCAGATATAGTGGCCAAAAACCCTCTCAGAGTAGTGGCTGCCAAGCCCTCATCCAAGCGAGACTGCAGGTATTGGAGGACATACTTGACCCCGCATGACTCGGGCAAAACCTCAATAACAGTGCAACAAGAGCAGAACAACCACCAGTGCAACTGGTATGCCACAGTTGTAGCCGGTGCCCTTGCGCTCTGCATGGTGTACATTACACCCTCCTGTAGTCCTAACACGGACCATTGGTGCAGTTCAGCAGACACGCCCATAGACTGAGGCGGTGCAGTCTCGGATGCCACAGAGTTTCCCCGGCCTGAGACAGCAGGTCAGGTCTCAGGGGCAGTTGCCAAGGTGTCCCAGACAACAGAGACAAGAGAAGGCTGAACCAGGGTCGCCTGGGCTAGTATGGAGACACCAGCAGCAGACGATGTTCTGCCATCCTCGTCCTGTCCAGCACAGTCTGGATCAGGGGAAAAGGGGGAATGCGTAAAGCTCCATCCCTGGCCAATCATGAGCCAGAACATCCAAGCCCAGAGGCCCTAGTGGCTCCAACATGGAGTACCACAGGGGGCAGTGTGCATTGTCCAAGCAAACAGGTCCAGCTGCGCCCTCCCGAACTTGTCCCACAGGTGCTGCACCACCTGGGGATGTAAGCTCCAGTTCCAAGGTGGCGGGCCGTCCCTCGAGAGCATATCCGCTGCCACATTCAGGATGCCAGGTATGTGAATGTGGCAGGATGACGGTGGTGCTTCGGGTGCAGCCGGAGGGAGTTGAACCACCGTTGAAGAGGCTGGAGATGGAGCAGGCCCAGGGGAATCAGCAAAGAGGCCGCCGTCAGAAAACCCAACAGGCGTTGGCAGGTCAGGGCAGATACAACCCACCCCTGCCGATAGTGGGCAAGATAAGATCGCCTAAACCCTTCTGGTGAGCTCACATGAGTACTAAGTCCAGTTCCATGCCAATAAAGGCCACCCTCTGACCCACCCAATGTGGGTCAGGAACATGTCTCTGTCTGACAGGACCTGGGTCCTGGTCGGGGCACAAATCAGCCAATTATCCAGGTAATTGAGGATCAACAATCCTCAGGGTGTGAGAGGTGACAGGACAGCGTCCATGCACTTTGTGAAAGTGTGGGGTGCCAAGGAGAGGCCAAAGGGAAGCGAATCGGAGGTAGTACCAATGAGCTGGGTGAACAGGAACATGGAAGTACGCATCCCTCAGGTCCAGCGTCACAAACCACTGGTTCCTGGACACGGCTTGCAACACGCGGGCTGAGGACAGCATGTGGAACCTCAGTACCTTCTACTACCCATTGAGGTTGCGGAGGTCCAGAATTGTTCAAAACCCTCCATCTCTTTTTGGGACCACAAAATAAGTAGAGTAGAACCCATCTAGCCTTTCTGATGTCTCGATCCTGCAGAGGGCACCCTTGTCCAGGAGTGAGGAGATCTCCAGCCGCAGGGTTTTCTTCAGGGGGAAGGCCACCATGGTGACCTGAAAACCCCTGAAGGATGGGGGCCGGCACCGGAATTGGAGTTGGTACCCCTCGAGCATTGTGGACAACACCCAGGGGGACTCCACACCCTCCTCCCACTTTGCCCTTTGAGACCAGGAGAAGCGGCTGAGGCCAGTGAAGAGTGTGTCAGGGATCCTGCCGGGGCCCTCCTCTCCTCTGGCGCCCCAAGCGCCTGGGTCCCCCAGGCATGTCCCTAAGGCGGTGTCGGTTGACAGGTTGTTGCTCCACCGCACACGCTGTGCACCTCCCCGCTGTCGCCCCTCAGCACAAGGCGATGGGGCAGGAGAGGGACCCCACTGTTATTCAGGTGCAGGTGGGTGGTAACGGTCCGTCTGCCTAGGACCCAGGGCCTGAGGAGGGGGCATGAACTGTCTCAGGGTCTAACTGTCCCTACGAACCTTATCGGTCTGCTCCAGAAAGTCATCAACCCCTGGGCCAAACATCAGCCCTGGGGTTATGGGGAGAGTGGCAAATGTGCTCTGGACAGCAGCTGGCAGACGGGATTGGGCCAGACAGAGATGGTGCTGGGAGGTAACCACCTGTGCCATGGCCCGTCCGTTGGCGCGGGCCACATCTCTCTGGAGCAGTGAAAGCAGGCGAGACACCTCTATCGCTTCCTGGAGGAGCTCCTCTGTGCCTTCCTGCAGCCGGGGCAACAGAGTCTGCAGGTAGGCCTGCAGCAGCATGGTCGCGTTGGTAAGGTGGCCAAGAGAGCAGAGGGAACCATATGTGGCTTTCAAGTCCACATCAAAGACACTGGGGAGTCCCGGCTTTAGTCACGTGTTCCACCCTATAATCTCCCGGTCCAGGAGGACCATGGCAGCTATCATGGTGTCCATGGTAGGGTACTCCCAGAAGCCGATTGACTCTGCGCCTGCAACATAACTCCATGGTCCAGTCTCTGCTGTGAGTTGGAAGTGCCCCCAGCAGAGGCCCAGCTCTCCTGCAAGGCCTCGCAGACTCAGCAGAGATGGGGACAGATGGAGAAACATCATCATCATTGTCCACCAGTTTTGATGTCCAGTGAAGTGGCTACCCGAGTGAGTAGGCTACTGGGGAGTGGTGAAGCCCTGCTGCTGGCTTCTGATGGCATGTCAGCCTGGTAGCCCCACTCACTGTGGTGTACAGTGCCAGTTTCATCCCACAGGAACAGCCTATCACTGGCCAACAAGGAACAGCTGTTGTCGCCATCGAAGCGATCAACCTTCTGACACAGGGAATGCGCCCTCTGCTCAAGGTGGTCCGAGCGGCCGACTCCTGCCCCGTCCAGGACTGGCAGCAGATGAGCTCTGCCTGCGTTGGCTCCGGCAACACTTCCTGGGAGAGGTACTGGGCCCAGTAGAGGGACTAGCAGCTTCCCCCAGGGGGAAAGCCTCCCTACACAACTGTCACAAAGGGAAGCCATAAGCTCAGCCAAGCCAACAATGCCACGGAGCAGGTGCCGAAGCCCTGGGGGAGCTTATGTTGTGACCTGATTGGAGGAATAGGAACCTGGTGAGGGAAGAATTACCCAGTACCTCTGCAAAAAAATGAGGAAGACCAGTGTGGGAAAAGCAGGCACACAAAAAAACAGCAACCAGCTAATGGATTGGATTTATTTGTTTTACACAAACTGCAATATTACATAACCGGTTTAATATCCAAGCAGTAAAAACAGCACCTCCGTTAAGGAACTCCACAGTTGGAAAGCCCACCACGATACTCTTACACTCTGCAGGCCCCCTTGAACTTTGCGACCCTTTGCCACATTTCAGGCTTCAAACATAAAGATAAACTGTATTTTTTTGTGAAGAATCAACAACAAGTGGGACACAATCATAAAGTGGAACGACATTTATTGGATATTTCAAACTTTTTTAACAAATCAAAAACTGAAAAATTGGGCGTGCAAAATTATTCAGCCCCTTTATTTTCAGTGCAGCAATCTCTCTCCAGAAGTTCAGTGAGGATCTCTGAATGATCCAATGTTGACCTAAATGACTAATGATGATAAATACAATCCACCTGTGTGTAATCAAGTCTCCGTATAAATGCACCTGCACTGTGATAGTCTCAGAGGTCCGTTAAAAGCGCAGAGAGCATCATGAAGAACAAGGAACACACCAGGCAGGTCCGAGATACTGGTGTGAAGATGTTTAAAGCCGGATTTGGATACAAAAAGATTTCCCAAGCTTTAAACATCCCAAGGAGCACTGTGCAAGCGATAATATTGAAATGGAAGGAGTATCAGACCACTGCAAATCTACCAAGACCTGGCCGTCCCTCTAAACTTTCAGCTCATACAAGGAGAAGACTGATCAGAGATGCAGCCAAGAGGCCCATAATCACTCTGGATGAACTGCAGAGATCTACAGCTGAGGTGGGAGACTCTGTCCATAGGACAACAATCAGTCGTATATTGCACAAATCTGGCCTTTATGGAAGAGTGGCAAGAAGAATGCCATTTCTTAAAGATATCCATAAAAAGTGTTGTTTAAAGTTTGCCACAAGCCACCTGTGAGACACACCAAACATGTGGAAGAAGGTGCTCTGGTCAGATGAAACCAAAATTGAACTTTTTGGCAACAATGCAAAACGTTATGTTTGGTGTAAAAGCAACACAGCTCATCACCCTGAACATACCATCCCCACTGTCAAACATGGTGGTGGCAGCAGCATGGTTTGGGCCTGCTTTTCTTCAGCAGGGACAGGGAAGATGGTTAAAATTGATGGGAAGATGGATGGAGCCAAATACAGGTCCATTCTGGAAGAAAACCTGATGGAGTCTGCAAAAGACCTGAGACTGGGACGGAGATTTGTCTTCCAACAAGACAATGATCCAAAACATAAAGCAAAATCTACAATGGAATGGTTCAAAAATAAACATATCCAGGTGTTAGAATGGCCAAGTCAAAGTCCAGACCTGAATCCAATCGAGAATCTGTGGAAAGAACTGAAAACTGCTGTTCACAAATGCTCTCGATCCAACCTCACTGAGCTCGAGCTGTTTTGCAAGGAGGAATGGGAAAAAATGTCAGTCTCTCGATGTGCAAAACTGATAGACATACCCCAAGCGACTTACAGCTGTATTCACAGCAAAAGGTGGCGCTACAAAGTATTAACTTAAGGGGGCTGAATAATTTTCACGCCCAATTTCAGTTTTTGATTTGTTAAAAAAGTTTGAAATATCCAATAAATGTCGTTCCACTTCATGATTGTGTCCCACTTGTTGTTGATTCTTCACAAAAAAATACAGTTTTATATCTTTATGATTGAAGCCTGAAATGTGGCAAAAGGTCGCAAAGTTCAAGGGGGCCGAATACTTTCGCAAGGCACTGTACATCAGCTGATATCTCAAAGTGCTGTACAGAACCCCAGCAGAAACCCTAAACAGCATGCAATGCAGGTGTAGAAGCATGGTGGCTAGGAATAACTCCATAGAAAGGCAAAAACCGAGGAAGAAACCTAGAGAGGAACCAGGCTATGAGGGGTGGCCCTCTTCTGGCTGTGCCGGGTGGAGATTATAACAGAACATGGCCAAGATGTTCAAATGTTCATAAATGACCAGCATGGTCAAATAATAATAATCACAGTAGTTGTCGAGGGTGCAAAAAGTCAGCACCTCAGGTGCTGAACAGTTGAAACTGGAGAAGCAGCACGGCCAGGTGGACTGGGGACAGCAAGGAGTCCTCATGCCAGGTAGTCCTGAGGCATGGTCCTAGGGCTCAGGTCCTCCGAGAGAGAGAAAGAAAGAGAGAAAGAGAGAATTAGAAAGAGCATACTTAAATTCACACAGGACACCGGATAAGACAGGAGAAGTACTCCCGATATAACAAACTGACCCTAGCCCCCCGAAAAACTACTGCAGCATAAATACTGGAGGCTGAGACAGGAGGGGTCAGGAAACACTGTGGCCCCATCCGATGATACCCCCGGACAGGGCCAAACAGGAAGGATATAACCCCACCCACTTTGCCAAAGCACAGCCCCCACACCACTAGATGGATATCTTCAACCACCAACTTACCATCCTGAGACAAGGCCGAGTATAGCCCACAAAGACCTCCGCCACGGCACAACCCAAGTGGGGGGGGGCAACCCAGACAGGAAGATCACGTCAGTGACTCAACCCACTCAAATGACGCACCCCTCCTAGGGACGGCATGAAAGAGCACCAGTAAGCCAGTGACTCAGCCCCTGTAATAGGGTTAGAGGCAGAGAATCCCAGTGGAAAGAGGGGAAACGGCCAGGCGGAGGCAGCATGGGCGGCTCGTTGCTTCAGAGCCTTTCCGTTCACCTTCACACTCCTGGGCCAGACTACACTCAATCATATGACCCACTGAAGAGATGAGTCTTCAGTAAAGACTTACAGGTTGAGACCGAGTCTGCGTCTCTCACATGGGTAGGTAGACCATTCCATAAAAATGGATCTCTATAGGAGAAAGCCCTGCATCCAGCTGTTTGCTTAGAAATTCTAGGGACAATTAGGAGACCTTCGTCTTGTGACCGTAGCGTATGTGTAGGTATGTACAGCAGGACCAAATCAGAGAGATAGGTAGGAGCAAGCCCATGTAATGCTTTGTAGGTTAGCAGTAAAACCTTGAAAAATCAGCCCTTCCCTTAACAGGAAGCCAGTGTAGGGAGGCTTGCACAGGAGTAATATGATCCATTTTTTTGGTTCTAGTCAGGATTCTAGCAGACGTATTTAGCACTAACTGAAGTTTATTTAGTGCTTTATCCGGGTAGCCGGAAAGTAGAGCATTGCAGTAGTCTAACCTAGAAGTAACAAAAGCATGGATACATTTTTCTGCATAATTTTTCGACAGAAAGTTTCTGATTTTTGCAATGTTACATCGATGGAAAAAAGCTGTCCTTGAAACAGTCTTGATATGTTATTCAAAAGAGAGATCAGGGCCTGGAGTAACGCAGAGGTCCTTCACAGTTTTATTTGAGACGACTGTGCAACCATTAAGATTAATTGTCAGATTTAACAGAAGATCTCTTTGTTGCTTGGGACCAAGAACAAGCATCTCTGTTTTGTCCAAGTTTAAAGGTAGAACGTTTGCAGCCATCCACTTCCTTATGTCTGGAACACAGACTTCTAGCGAGGGCAATTTTGGGGCTTCACCATGGTTCATTGAAATGTACAGCTGTGTGTCATCCGCATAGCAGTGAAAGTTAACATTATGTTTTCGAATGACATCCCCAAGAGGTAAAATATACAGTGAAAACAATAGTGGTCCTAAAACGGAACCTTGAGGAACACCAAAATTTACAGTTAATTTGTCAGAGGACAAACCATTCACAGAGACAAACTGATATCTTTCCGACAGATAAGATCTAAAACAGGCTAGAACATGTCCGTCTAGACCAATTTGGGTTTCCAATCTCTCCAAAAGAATGTGGTGATCGATGGTATCAAAAGCAGCACTAAGGTCTAGGAGCACGAGGACAGATGCAGAGCCTCGGTCTGATGCCATTAAAAGGCCACTTACCACCTTCACAAGTGCAGTCTCAGTGCTATGATGGGATCTAAAACCAGACTGAATGATTTCGTATACATTGTTTGTTTTCAGGAAGGCAGTGAGTTGCTGCGCAACAGCCTTTTCTAAAAATTTTGAGAGGAATGGGAGATCCGATATAGGCCGATAGTTTTTTATATTTTCTGGGTCAAGGTTTGGCTTTTTCAAGAGAGGCTTTATTACTGCCACTTCTGGTGAATTTGGTACACATCCGGTGGATAGAGAGCCGTTTATTATGTTCAACATAGGAGGGCCAAGCACAGGAAGCAGCTCTTTCAGTAGTTTAGTTGGAATAGGGTCCAGTATGCAGCTTGAAGGTTTAGAGGCCATGATTATTTTCATCATTATGTCAAGAGATAGAGTACTAAAACATTTGAGTGTCTCTCTTGATCCTAGGTCCTGGCAGAATTGTGCAGACTCAGGACATCTGAGCTTGGAAGGAATATGCAGATTTAAAGAGTCCGTAATTTGTTTTCTAATAATCATGATCTTTTCCTCAAAGAAGTTCATGAATTTATTACTGCTGAGCTGAAAGCCCTCCTCACTTGGGGAATGCTGCTTTTTAGTTTTAGCTTTGCGACAGTATCAAAAATACATTTTGGATTGTTCTTATTTTCCTCAATTAAGTTGGAAAAATAGGATGATCGAGCAGCAGCGAGGGCTCTTCGATTCTGCACGGTACTGTATTTCTAAGCTAGTCGGAAGACTTCCAGTTTGGTGTGGCGCCATTTCCGTTCCAATTTTCTGGAAGCTTGCTTCAGAGTTCGGGTATTTCCTGTATACCAGGGAGCTAGTTTCTTATGGGAAATGTTTTTAGTTATTAGGGGTGCAACTGCATCTTGGGTATTGCGCAAGGTTAAATTGAGTTCCTCAGGTGGTTAACTGATTTTTGTCCTCTGACATCCTTGGGTAGGCAGAGGGAGTCTGGAAGGGCATCAAGGAATCTTTGTGTTGTCTGTGAATTTATAGCACGGCTTTTGATGCTCCTTAGTTGGGGTCTGAGCAGATTATTTGTTGCAATTGCAAACGTAATAAAATGGTGGTCCAGTAGTCCAGGACTATAAGGAAAAACATTAAGATCCACAACATTTATTCCATGGGACAAAACTAGATCCAGAGTATGACTGTGACAGTGAGTAGGTCCAGAGACATGTTGGACAAAACGCACTGAGTCGATGATGGTGCCGAAAGCCTTTTGGAGTGGGTCTGTGGACATTTTCCATGTGAATATTAAAGTCACCAAAAATGTGAATATTATCTGCTATGACTACAAGGTCCGATAGGAATTCAGGGAACTCAATGAGGAACGCTGTATATTGTCCAGGAGGCCTGTAAACAGTAGCTATAAAAAGTGATTGAGTAAGCTGCATAGATTTCATGACTAGAAGCTCAAAAGATGAAAACGTATTATTTTTTTTTGTTAATTGAAATTTGCTATCGTAAATGTCAGCAACACCTCCACCTTTGCGGGATGCACGGGGGATATTGTCACTAGTGTAACCAGGAGGTGAGGCCTCATTTAACACAGTACATTCATCAGGCTTAAGCCTTGTTTCAGTCTGGCTAATCACATCAAGATTATGATCAGTGATTAGTTCATTGCCTATAACTGCCTTTGAAGTAAGGGATCTAACATTACGTAGCCCTATTTTGAGATGTGAGGTATCACGATCTCTTTCAATAATGCAGGAATGGAGGTCTTTATCCTAGGGAGATTGCTAAAGCGAACAATGTTTAGTTTTGCCCAACCTAGGTCGAGGCACAGACACGGTCTCAATGGGGATAGCTAAACTGACTACACCGACTGTGCTAATGGCAGACTCCACTAAACTGGCAGGCTGGCTAACAGCCTGTTGCATGGCCTGCACCTTATTTCATTGTGGAGCTAGAGGAGTTAGAGCCCTGTCTATGTTGGTAGATAAAATGAGAGCACCCCTCCAGCTAGGATGGAGTCCATAACTTCTCAGCAGGCCAGGCTTGGTCCTGTTTGTGGGTGAGTCCCAGAAAGAGGGACAATTATCGATAAATTATATCTTTTGGGAGGGGCAAAAAACAGTTTAACCAGCGATTGAGTTGTGAGACAGTTGTAGAGCTCATCACTCCCCCTAACCGGGAGGGGGCCAGAGACAATTACTCGATGCCGACATTTTTCTAGCTGATTTACACGCTGAAGCTATATGTTGCTCTTGGTGACTGTTTCATCCTAACATCGTTGGTGCCGACGTGGATAACAATATCTCTATACTCGCCAATTATAGCCAGCACCATCTTCAGATTAGCCTTAACTTCGGTAGCCCTGCCCCCAGGTAAACAGTGTATGAACGCTGGATGATTAGTTTTAAGTCTAATACTGCGGGTAATGGAGTTGGTGGGAAACTTTGGCGTCTCGGACTCGCTGCTTAAATGGGGAAAACCGGTTGAAAGTTTCTGTCGGCTGAATGAGCATTCCTACAGCATTTCCCTCCAGAAACCATGAGAAAGTTGTCCGGCTGCAGGGACAGTGCGAGGAGATTTCTACTAACGTTACCATCTGTACTTACTGGTGGCACAGACGCTGTTTCATCCTTTCCTACACTGAAATTACCCTTGCCTAACGATTGCGTCTGAAGCTGGGCTTCCAGCACAGCTATCCTCGCCGTAAGGCGATCTTTCTCCTGTATATTATGAGTACAGCGACTGCAATTAGAAGGCATCATGTTAATGTTACTACTTAGCTGTTGGAGGTCCTGACGAACCACGTCCAGAGTAAAAAAGTTGAGTGAGGGAAAAACTAAAAAATATAAACGGTAATTAAAAAGTAAAAACCGTAAAGTTGTCAGGTAGCAAAGTAAGGTTGGCAACAAAACGCACAGCAACACGTAAAGTCTATTGGACTGATCCAATATAGTGAAACGTAACATAATCAGTACTACTTGTAGGTGCACACAATCGTGACTTTACATTAAAACGGCAAAATGTGAATTCTACCATAGTAGCCGTTATACCTTGTCTAGTAGAAAGGGTCTAAAGTCATTTTTAAACTAAGCCGTTCTTGCAAATACACGTTTTCTTCTGAATGGAGGGGCAAAAAAGTATCTTATGTCTGTGTTCAGTGTCATATGGTTCTCCAAAAACCAGAGAATATGCCTTTTGCATGCGTGTCGATCTCAAAGAAAGCTGCTGAGGGGAGGACAGCACATAATGGCTAGAAGTGAGCAAATGGCATTGCATTAAACACATGGACACCATGTGTGTGCATTTGATACCATTCCACCAACTCTGCTCCAGCCATTATGACGAACCCCATCCTCCCCAATTAAAGGTGCCAACAACCTCCTGTGGAAGGTCTTTGTTTTGGTCGGACTGTGTGATGTGCTACCAGGCCAGCGCATCACACAGTCAAATCAAATCTTATTTGTCACATACACATGGTTAGC
Source organism: Oncorhynchus masou masou (assembly GCF_036934945.1). NCBI lineage: Eukaryota > Metazoa > Chordata > Actinopteri > Salmoniformes > Salmonidae > Oncorhynchus > Oncorhynchus masou. Next base: position 72,022,168 of record NC_088239.1, on the reverse strand, counting down.
AGATGTTAATGCGAGTGTAGCGAAATGCTTGTGCTTCCAGTTCCGACAGTACAGTAATAACCAACAAGTAATCTAACTAACAATTCCAAAACTAATATCTTATACACAGTGTAAGGGGATAAAGAATATGTACATAAAGATATTAATGAGTGATGGTACAGAGCAGCATAGGCAAGATACAGTAGATGGTATCGAGTACAGTATAAACATATGAGATGAGTATGTAAACAAAGTGGCATAGCTAAAGTGGCTAGTGATACATGTATTACATAAGGATGCAGTAGATGATAGAGTACAGTATATACGTATACATATGAGATGAATAATGTAGGGTATGTAAACATTATATTAGGTAGCATTGTTTAAAGTGGCTAGTGATATATTTTACATCCTTTCCCATCAATTCCCATTATTAAAGTGGCTGGAGTTGAGTCAGTGTGTTGGCAGCAGCCACTCAATGTTAGTGGTTGCTGTTTAACAGTCTGATGGCCTTGAGATAGAAGCTGTTTTTCAGTCTCTCGGTCCCAGCTTTGATGTACCTGTACTGACCTCGCCTTCTGGATGATAGCGGGGTGAACAGGCAGTGGCTCGGGTGGGTGTTGTCCTTGATGATCTTTATGGCCTTCCTGTAACATCGGGCGGTGTAGGTGTCCTGGAGGGCAGGTAGTTTGCCCCCGGTGATACGTTGTGCAGACCTCACTACCCTCTGGAGAGCCTTACGGTTGTGGGCGGAGCAGTTGCCGTACCAGGCGGTGATACAGCCCGCCAGGATGCTCTCGATTGTGCATCTGTAGAAGTTTGTGAGTGTTTTTGGTGACAAGCCGAATTTCTTCAGCCTCCTGAGGTTGAAGAGGCGCTGCTGCGCCTTCTTCACGATGCTGTCTGTGTGAGTGGACCAATTTAGTTTGTCTGTGATGTGTATGCCGAGGAACTTAAAACTTACTACCCTCTCCACTACTGTTCCATCGATGTGGATAGGGGGGTGTTCCCTCTGCTGTTTCCTGAAGTCCACAATCATCTCCTTAGTTTTGTTGACGTTGAGTGTGAGGTTATTGTCCTGACACCACACTCCGAGGGCCCTCACCTCCTCCCTATAGGCCGTCACGTCGTTGTTGGTAATCAAGCCTACCACTGTAATGTCGTCCGCAAACTTGATGATTGAGTTGGAGGCGTGCGTTGCCGCGCAGTCGTGGGTGAACAGGGAGTACAGGAGAGGGCTCAGAAGGCACCCTTGTGGGGCCCCAGTGTTGAGGATTAGCGGGGTGGAGATGTTGTTGCCTACCCTCACCACCTGGGGGCGGCCCGTCAGGAAGTCCAGTACCCAGTTGCACAGGGCGGGGTCGAGACCCAGGGTTTCGAGCTTGATGACGAGCTTGGAGGGTACTATGGTGTTAAATGCCGAGCTGTAGTCGATGAACAGCATTCTCACATAGGTATTCCTCTTGTCCAGATGGGTTAGGGCAGTGTGCAGTGTGGTTGAGATTGCGTCGTCTGTGGACCTATTTGGGCGGTAAGCAAATTGGAGTGGGTCTAGGGTGTCAGGTAGGGTGGAGGTGATATGGTCCTTGACTAGTCTCTCAAAGCACTTCATGATGACGGAAGTGAGTGCTACGGGTCGGTAGTCGTTTAGCTCAGTTACCTTAGCTTTCTTGGGAACAGGAACAATGGTGGCCCTCTTGAAGCATGTGGGAACAGCAGACTGGTATAGGGATTGATTGAATATGTCCGTAAACACACCAGCCAGCTGGTCTGCGCATGCTCTGAGGGCGCGGCTGGGGATGCCGTCTGGGCCTGCAGCCTTGCGAGGGTTAACACGTTTCAATGTTTTACTCACCTCGGCTGCAGTGAAGGAGAGACCGCATGTTTCCGTTGCAGGCCGTGTCAGTGGCACTGTATTGTCCTCAAAGCGGGCAAAAAAGTTATTTAGTCTGTCTGGGAGCAAGACATCCTGGTCCGTGACTGAGCTGGATTTCATCTTGTAGTCCGTGATTGACTGTAGACCCTGCCACATACCTCTTGTGTCTGAGCCGTTGAATTGAGATTCTACTTTGTCTCTATACTGACGCTTAGCTTGTTTGATAGCCTTACGGAGGGAATAGCTGCACTGTTTGTATTCGGTCATGTTACCAGTCACCTTGCTCTGATTAAAAGCAGTGGTTCGCGCTTTCAGTTTCACACAAATGCTGCCATCAATCCACGGTTTCTGGTTAGGGAATGTTTTAATCGTTGCTATGGGAACGACATCTTCAAAGCACGTTCTAATGAACTCGCACACCGAATCAGCGTATTCCTCAATGTTGTTGCCTGACGCAATACGAAACATGTCCCAGTCCACGTGATGGAAGCAGTCTTGGAGTGTGGAATCAGCTTGGTCGGACCAGCGTTGGACAGACCTCAGCGTGTGAGCTTCTTGTTTTAGTTTCTGTCTGTAGGCAGGGATCAGCGAAATGGAGTCGTGGTCAGCTTTTCCGAAAGGGGGGCGGGGCAGGGCCTTGTATGCTTCGCGGAAGTTAGAATAACAGTGATCCAAGGTTTTGCCAGCCCTGGTGGCGCAATCGATATGCTGATACATTTTAGGGAGTCTTGTTTTCAGATTAGCCTTGTTAAAATCCCCAGCAACAATAAATGCAGCCTCAGGATGTATGGATTCGTTTGCAAAGAGTCAAATAAAGTTCGTTCAGAGCCATCGATGTGTCTGCTTGGGGGGGAATATATACGGCTGTGATTATAATCGAAGATAATTCTCTTGGTAGATAATGCGGTCTACATTTGATTTTGAGGAATTCTAAATCAGGTGAACATTTCTCACTATGAATATTGTTTTTTGGCGAACGATCTGCAACTGAAGGTATAACGGCTACAATGGAAGAATTCCCTATTTCCAGGTAAATGCAGGTGAAAGCTATGATCCCTTATGATGGGAAACTCTGTTAAGTCCACGTAATTCGGTGTAGATGAAAGGTTAAATAAAACATTTTAAGCCTTGCGAAATGTTTGTGCCATTCAGACGGTGAATGGGCATTGTAAATAAGAATGTGTTCCTAAATTACTTGCAGTTAAAGGTTAAATAAAAAGCAGGGTATGGTAGTAGGTGCCAGGCGCACCTGTTTGAGTGTGTCAAGAACTGCAACACTGCTGAGTTTTTCAGTTATTATTCCTGTGTGTATCAGGAATGGTCCACCGCCCAAAGGTCATCCAGTCAACTTGAAACAACTGTGGGAAGCAATGGAGTCAACATGGGTCAGCATCCCTGTGGAACGCTTTTGACACTTTGTAGTCCATGCCCTGACGAATTGAAGGCAAAAATGGGTGCTCCAATGTTTAGCAAACTCAATGTAAAAGGCACTGTGCACCTAATGTTTTGTACAGTGGAAAAGGCACGGTATGGTCAATCCGTCATCTGCCGTGCAGCATTTACGGTGATACGGCCTTTGAAGACGTCATGGCATTCATACAACTTGCACTTCACAGAGCAGTGGTGTAGAGCTGTTGACAAGGAATTGAGTTTGCATTTATACAGGACCTCCTGCCCCCACCTACTGTCAAACAATCATGTAAATGCAGAGATATATGGAGCTCTCCGTATTGTTACAATATTTGGGATGCGCAGTGATACGGAGCTCAATTTGGACCCTGCATGCCTCCGGAAGCTCTGTGATTGCATCACATCCTCCAAAACGGAGCCTCCAACCACATTTTAGATCTCATAAGACAAATAAGTTCCCCGTTTAGTTAACACATTTTGAAAAAATATATAGCCCAAGCAGCCCATGACAAGTTGGATGAAAAACATATTACGATTTTCATTGACATTTATTATCATTACATATACTTTCTACAATTACAATCCACCAAATTCATGTGTCATTTTAAAGGCCGCCCTTTAGGCAAGGAGGAATTCATGAAGTCCACCTTCATCTCCAGTTCAGCATCAACTGCAGCCTTAAACAAGGAGAAAACAGTTCAATTCAAATATAATTGACAATGTACAGTAACATCACAATATTCGTGTTGTATTGTAGAATGGCAAAACTCACCAATTCTCGCTTTGCCTCTTCAATTTTCACTTGAGCAAGAGATGGACTCTAGGGAACAACGATATCATTAAGCAGAGCATATCACCAAAATAAAAGGAAAATTAAAAGTCAGTTAAAAAATAAAACATTTCTTAACTGGGCTCAAATCTCTGTAGGGTTCGAGTTTCTTTGACAAAGGTAGAATTTCTTGTTTCAACGTGTAGACTTGCTGCAAAGGGAAGAACAGAAAGTCATTGCAATACATTTCACAGCAAAGCAGAACAGCCAACACTTCCATCATAACATGAGGATACCTCACATAGCTCCATCAGAGCTTGGTGGGAGATTCGATTCTCCATGTGTCTGGATGTTAGCTGGTCCTGAGGGTGAGAGAATGAAAATGCACTGCTTATGACAAAAGATTAACATAAATGCATTTCTACCAGTCAAAAAGCCCTAACCACCTGAGAATGTTTCCAAGGTTGACTTTTGACTTCCCAGCTCAATAAATCAAAAGCTACCCCAATCCAACATCTCAAAACCAGAAGCGAACCACAAAGGATATCTTGACCTGTGAAGAAAAAGGGAGTAAACATTAACAGCACATAAGATGACAGAAGTCAAAGCCACTGACCTCTGCCTTCTTGTTTCGGTATGAGAGGTCTTTGGATTTTGCTTTGACAAAGTCCATATTCAGCAGTCTTTCTTCTGCTTTGGCACTCTCCACCTCTTGAGCTTTCATTGTTTTCTTGATGTCCCTGTAGTCAGATGATTACGTAGATTAATGAACTCTAGAGCTTTACAGATGTGAGCATTTAAAGTAATTTAACATTTCAGGTTCATGACTGTGTGATCCTCTTACTCTTGGAAGGTTTTCCGTAGAACAAGAACGGACCCAAGTTTATTTCTGAGTGCATTAAGCTCCCTATCAAGTCTCCTGTCCGTCTTTTCAGATTCCAGAAGCTCATTGGTCAAATTATTCACCGCTGGCACAAAGCTAAACAAACAGCATGGATGTAAGATTATGTTCTTGCAAGTTCATCATGAGAAAACATCTTGTATGGCTTTCTGTGAGTGCCATTGTGTGTACTTATTTTAATAGGCAGCATTGTACATCAGTGCATTACCTGCTCAGAGAGGTGTCTCGGACACCAAGTACCTTAGCGTTTGCCACCAATGCTGACAGGTAGTCTGATGCTGGTTTTGACAAGCTTCCAGAGGATAAGCCCACTCCTTGTAAAACAACATTCTGGAGATGAACACCTAGAAAGATTGATTTTAAATCAAAGGAACAACATTACAGTGCAAAAAAGAAAGACCCAGCTGTGTGTCTAGACAACATTACTGTATTGACATGTCAGCCAGAGTGGGGCTTGAAGTTGACACAGTGACACATAATATTCCCCAAGTGTCTCAATCATTCAGGTTACCACTTAAGATTTATTTAACAGTACATGCAATGTTCACTTTACCATCAGCCTGATACTCAGAAGTTTTCTGTTTCTGATCCTCAATGAGCAGGGAAGTCTCATTGCATCGAACTTCACTTGCTTCTGCAAGCTGGTACAGTATGTCGACAGTCCGTGTGTTAACTTCATATTCTGGAATAGTTTGATCTCCAAAGACTGTGCTGAGCCACTTGCTCACCTGAAAAGTGTAAACAAACACCAAGTTTACAGCTAACTCACTTGCTTGTTAGCATAGATTTACAGCCCTGAGAGATGGTTTAAAAAAAACTGAAATTTATCAAAATAAGAGCACAATCAACATCTCTGCTATTAACACTACCTTCTTGTTCTTATCACACATATCAACGGGCAGCCCAGACAAACAATACAGTAAAAGACTGACACTCGGCTGAGAGTAGCTTTCTGAAAGTAATGGGAATCCTGACTGAACCGAAACGTTTCCCGCGCACCGTTCATTCAACAGCTTCCGGTTTGTGATGTATTTGATTGGATGTTTGAAATAGACCAGCCAATGAGAAAAAAAAACTCTTTATTTAAAACGGAAGTAGTGTTTGGTCTGCCCATGAGTGTTCAAATAGATTGACATAAACAAGATTGTATCCGAGTTTATGATGACAATATTCATATCCAATCTAATCTAATAATAAATGCAGTTTATAGCATTAATTAAACAATTATTTCATATGATTTTGCAAATATTTCCGGTTCACAGTATCATTTTTTACCCTGTCCTCCATCTTCTTTACGTGATTTAACCAGTAGGTGTAGTTGGACAAATCCGCGTAGAAACATTAATAGCTATGCTGTCAGTTCGCGTTGCCGCGGCCCTTGTCCGCACCCTTCCCCGACGGGCTGGATTTGTAAGATTTTGTTTGTGTTGTCTGGGTTGTGTTTTTATACTTTTTGAAATAGTTATTCCCGCGTTCATGTTCTAGTCGGAAACTGGGATACTCTGAAATGTCAGACGTAATAACCGGATGTAGTTATACACATGCCGCGTTCAACGAATCAGCAAGGGCTAGCGCTATCCGCGGTCCTACCTTAACCCTAATCGTAAACCTTACCCTTTTTTTAAATGGTAACTTCAATGGGGTATGGACGTCCCAAGGATTCCGGATTGCATGGACAAGTTAACAAATCGGACATTTCCGAGTTTCCTAGTTCCGATTAGCAAGTGAACACGTCATCTATGTGTTCGAATATTGTGAAATTACTAGTCCGTGCATGCAGACGGCCATCTTGGACTGTTTACACAAGCTATCTCCACCTAACGTTAGATAAATATAATTGTAAAAGTCTATACCGGTAGTGGTATTTGTAGTTTTGACACATTGATATAGCTGTGTGATCAATCAACCAGTCAAGTGACTGTATGGATGTCTCATAGGGCTGCGCACATTTGTCCCAGCGTCGTCCGGGTTTGGCCGTAACGTTAATTGTAAATAATAATTTGTTTTTAACTGACTTGCCAAATTAAATAAAGGTTACAGGGGAGGTGGGGTTAGTAAACGAGCTCTAACTGTGACAAATATTTTTGAACAGTCATCCAACTCGGAATTCCAACTCGGAATCTTTCTAGTGCCCCGGCATTAAGATCACTGATGTCATGTTTCTACCCTTTTCCGGAGTCCCCACTTTTCTTTAAAGCACCCAATTTTATTTATTATTATTATTTATTTTTTTTACCTCCGATGACCAGATCAAAATGACAGTAGTTCACCCAGAGGCGTTACACTATAGTTAATGTTGTAATGTTATGTATCTTGTCAGCCAAGTGGCACAACTTAATTGTTTGTTATACATGCTCAGTGCATTTTGTTGATCGTTTGCGAATTAATGATGCCTATCAACATCGCAACTCATCCACTGACAGTTGACAGTGAGAAGAAGCAAGAGAAATAGGAGGCACAGTTTAATGGCAGGGTAATTTTAAACATGTATGGTAAACTAGTAACACTGTATCATTACTCTATTCAAAATATGTATATATGATGCAGATTTGAGGGTCACTATTTTGCATTTAAAGGATTTCAATTGTAAAATGATCTCAACCACTGTCCTTGCAGGTTTCCAAAAATGTTTATGCTGCTGCATGTGTAGGAGCCAGGCACCTGCACACCACAAAGCCATGGATGGCCAAGACGGGTCAGAGTTCTTGACTGATACATGTTGCCAAACTTTGTAGTAGCAAAGTCCCTTGAGAAAGTGGATACTAAGACATTTTTTTATAGCTTGGGGGTAGGAACAACCGTTATTGTCTTGAGCAGCCCATGTTGCCATTCAAAATGTATTCTCGGTAAAAGTAGCATCTTCATCTTCATGGCATCTTCTCAGTTTCCCCGAAGTCTGATTATTTGGTTAACTCTCAAATGTCATGCATGTGTACTGCAGGAACAGCAGAGGTCTCGTCCATTCTGGAGGAGAAGATCCTGGGTGCTGACACTAGCGCTGACCTGGAGGAGACTGGTCGCGTGCTCTCCATCGGTGATGGTATTGCCAGAGTGTATGGTCTCAGGAACGTGCAGGCTGAGGAGATGGTGGAGTTCTCCTCCGGGCTTAAGGTGAGGCCGTCAGTGGTGTGTGATGACTTGCAAGCTGATGATGACATAACAAGTCTTTGCGGGGGGTGATATATACTGCAGGTGTACCATTGAGCAAGTGCCATGCTCAACAGTGATGTCTGTCAACATACCTCGTAGATTATTGAATGAAAAGTAAATCCCTGAGGTGGATAGCTGAGTTTGCCATTCTGTTTCTTTCTTTCTACTATTCTCACATAACGCTATCCAGCGACGTGTTGTTGTCTGCTGGTCTATTCTACCGAAACTCTGAACTCTTGAGTAACAGTGTTCTCTAATCTCATCCAGGGCATGTCTCTTAACTTGGAGCCTGACAATGTCGGTGTTGTGGTGTTCGGTAATGACAAGCTCATCAAGGAGGGCGATATCGTCAAGAGAACTGGAGCCATCGTGGACGTGCCCGTCGGTGAACAGCTGCTGGGTCGTGTGGTGGACGCTCTGGGAAATGCCATCGACGGCAAGGTCAGGATTTGCCCTGAGGTTTACTCGTGGGTTATGATAAGCAATAGGATTTACAGCGTTAAACTGAGCCTCAGTGTTATGAGGTTGCCATGACCAGCAGGGTGAACCAAAGGCATTGCAGATGAGTGCATTGCATGATGATGCACTCGCATAGGATCAGCACTTGTGCATGCGTATGCTTCTCACTCCTGCTATGCTGTGTGATGACTGCAGAGAAGATTAGCCTCTCGCTTCTTGCTCTTTGTTGATGTCAGCACTATACTGCAGTTTATGTTGTGCATTACTGCATCTACTTTTGAGAATATTCTGGGCCAAGATCAGTGTTTTTCAACCTATTGTCTGCTGACATCTGGTGGCCCGCGGGGGTACTGCAGTTCGAATGTTTTATTTATTTTTATAAATAAGTTGGGACTATAATGTTTATATTACTTATCACAGTGCATATGTTTAGCAAAAATCCATATGTAATAATAGGCCTTTAATCTGTTAGTTGCTGATGAAATGTATTCCAAATCTGACCGCTAAGATATTTTAAATAAAAAAAAGATATCTGCAACTCCGCGAATGGTGGTACTCAAACTTTTGACAGTGATTTGGTGGTACCCGGAAAGGAAACGGTACCGCTGGCCTAGATAACTGATAGTGATGGGTGTAAAGTAATATTTTCTTTGCTACTGCTTCTTTGTAGGGTCCCCTTGGGTCCAGCATCCGTAGGCGTGTGGGTCTTAAGGCCCCTGGCATTATCCCCCGTATTTCTGTTAGAGAGCCCATGCAGACTGGCATCAAGGCCGTGGACAGCCTGGTGCCCATTGGCCGAGGTCAGCGTGAGCTGATCATCGGTGACAGGCAGACTGGGTAAGTCTATAGCCCTACAGGTGTGAATAGTTTAGTGACTGGCTCGGCTCGGTATTCAATTCCTCGACCTTGCGAACTTGAGTTGTAGTAGTTGCTAATGGAAAAAATTGGAGGGGAAAAATTAAGGAATGTCTGTCTTATCCACCTATGTCTTATTCCTAAACCAGCAGTTCATCTTGTTATTGAGGACAATGGTCAAGTAAAGACCTGTTAATCAGCTACTTGTGTTTTTCATGGTAGACATGTCATATGTCGACTTATGGTCATACATGTGTAGTGGATGCGGAAATCACCTGTAGCAAATTGGCTGGAGTACATCGGTGACCTCACACCTTCCTTAAGATCTAAAGGCAAGTGTCGCTCAGAGTGACAGACTGGTCACTTGGTGTGTTGGCTAAGACGGTTGGCTTTGAGTTGTATGTGTTGTGCAGAAGGTTGCTTGTTCGTTCGTTTCCCACTTGGAGCAGAACAGAATGCACTGCTGTTACACATGCATGTTTTGTCATTCACTTGAGTTTTTATAAATGATACAATCTTCATTCCAGTGTCTTTCCTTCATAGCAAAACCGCCATTGCCATCGACACCATTATCAACCAGAAGCGCTTCAACGATGGCACTGATGAGAAGAAGAAGCTGTACTGCATCTACGTCGCCATTGGTCAGAAGAGATCCACCGTGGCCCAGCTAGTGAAGAGGCTGACTGACGCCGACGCCATGAGGTACACCATTGTGGTGTCCGCCACAGCCTCCGATGCCGCTCCCCTGCAGTACCTGGCCCCTTACTCTGGCTGCTCCATGGGAGAGTTCTTCAGAGACAATGGCAAGCACGCGCTCATCATTTACGACGATTTGTCCAAGCAGGTCAGTTCACGCGATGGGGCTCGGAGGTTGAAATGTGATTAAGGTTGATCTTAAATAACTCTATTCCTCAGTTAATACACTACTTCCAGCAGCCCTATGTGGCTCTGACAATGCAGTAAAACACGATGGGGTATAGGGTGGCACTTATTCTATGCTCAACCTTCATGTGACTCAAACCTTGCTTCCCACCTGTCACAGGCTGTGGCTTACCGTCAGATGTCCCTGCTGCTACGTCGTCCCCCCGGTCGTGAGGCCTACCCTGGGGATGTGTTCTACCTCCATTCTCGTTTGCTAGAGAGAGCAGCCAAGATGAACGAAAACTTCGGCGGTGGCTCCCTCACCGCCCTGCCCGTCATTGAGACCCAGGCCGGTGATGTTTCCGCCTACATTCCAACCAATGTCATCTCCATCACAGACGGACAGGTGTGCTAAAAGAAGGATTTTATAATTAATCAGGAGCTGAAAATATAACTCTAACGATCTGATTTTAAATGGAGCTACCTCAAACCTATCCTCGCATTTATTCCTGATTTGCCATTTTTGGTAATGGCACTTTGTCATTTTAGGATTGATTGACTGTTTCGGTGTTTACTCTATTGAAACACTGAACCCATGACTCCACTCATGCTTCTTTCCTCTCAGATTTTCTTGGAGACTGAGTTGTTCTACAAAGGTATTCGACCAGCCATCAACGTAGGTCTGTCTGTGTCACGTGTCGGCTCTGCCGCCCAGACCAAAGCCATGAAGCAGGTGGGCCACTAATTTCTTTCCCCAGTATTTGTCATTTGGCTTTAGGCACCTGCCTTAGAAACTCACACGAAGGGGAAAGCATCACACTTTTGACTTCCAAGTGGCGCAGCAGTCTAAGGCACTGCATCTCAGTGCAAGAGGCGTCAATACAGTCACTGGTTCGAATCCAGGCTGTATCATATCCGGCTGTGATTGGGAGTCCCATAGTGCGGCGCACATTTGGCCCAGTGTCGTCCAGGTTTGGCCGGGGTAGGCCGTCATTGTAAATAAGAACTTGTTCTTTACTAACTTGCCTAGTTAAAAAAACAAAAAGACTGATCCTGTTTCCTCCCTGGTAAAGGTGGCTGGTACCATGAAGCTGGAGCTGGCCCAGTACCGTGAGGTGGCTGCCTTCGCACAGTTTGGTTCCGACTTGGACGCTGCCACCCAGCAGCTTCTGAACCGTGGTGTTCGCCTTACTGAGCTCCTCAAGCAGGGGCAGTACTGTGAGTATCTCCTAGGATGTGATGTTCTATTCACATTTGTATGATTTTCATCAACTGAAATGTTGATTAATGTGTGCACGGTCCCTGTTAAATAAATTGCTTGTGTAGATGAAACTGAGCTCTGTATTTCCAGCTGGTCATCCTTAGTAAAGTTTACTCTGTTTACTGCTGTGCTTCATTTAGTCCCTTGCCAATGTGACTGACTGCATTCCTTTTGACCTGCAGGCCCCATGGCCATTGAGGAGCAGGTTACAGTCATCTATGCTGGTGTGAGGGGACACTTGGACAAAATGGACCCAACCAAGATCACAAAGTTTGAGAAGGATTTTCTTCAACATGTTCTCAGCCAGCACCAGGACCTCCTAGCACAAATTAGGTAAATCAAATCAACTACCACCACGTTTTGCCAGCTTTAGCTTTATGTTCAGTATTGTTATTGAACTCCTTTTGTACGTTATCGTACCATGGCGTGAACATATTTTAACACCTTTTGTTTCTGCTTGCAGAGCTGATGGCAAAATCTCAGAAACCGCAGATGCCCAGCTTAAGCAGATCGTCTTGACCTTCCTGGCAAGCTTTGAGTAGTCTTATTTTTGGTCAACTATTTTGTCAATGTTTGCATAGTGCGGATGTTAAACTTTAAAAACAAATCTGAAAATAAAGTGGCATTTGATATTACTGTACAGATGTCTCCTAACAGAGAATAAAGTTGTTCTACTCCAGGACCCATGGATCTTTTTTCGACTGGTTCTCGTCCTCTCTCTTCCAAAAGTACATTTTGGCCATTTAGCAGACTTACCGTGTCCAAAGTGACTTACAATCAGTGCATTCAACCTAGAAAGGTGATGAAGAGTAGCCTGGCTGATGTGGCCCATGTGACTACACAGAGCTGGTGTCAGCCAGACGAGATGAAGGTCACGTACCAAGATAATCCAGTAAACACTTCTTCAAATGAGTTGAGCACAAATTAAGTGTTCACTTTTTACTGCAAAATGCTGGATATCGCACTGACTCACTTTTTCCCAAGTTGGCCTACTCACTGAAAGGCCCTCAAAAGCATTATTTAAAAAAACAACAACCTTTGGCCAGAAAAAGCAAATGTTTGTTTCCCAGACATCAATGATGGATAGTCATATACTAGTGTTTTTAATAAGAATCTCTATCTAGGTTATGCTTCACAATCACAAAGCATTATCAACAATAACTTTGAAGTCTCATCTGAATTTGGAAATGTCACCTATGGCATAATGTCAACCGCAGCGCCGATCAGAGGGTGCGTTCGTAAATTCACTCTGGCTATCTACTCTGATTTCAGAGCACTCTCGTCTGTGTGCCAGAGCGCAGAATAACTGATGAATTTACGAACACACTTAGCGCTCGCTGGCTCTCCAGAGTGAATTTACGAACGCACCCAGAGTTAGCTGTTGGTGTTGCACTCACTGAAGAGAAACACACGAGAAGAGGAAGAAATCAGGTTTTATTTGTTGGACATACCAAGCGGAGCACCATGGCTTCAGGAGGAGAGTAAGTTGGCGTTGCTAACTAATGTTGGTTTTAACTTTACCTAGCTAGAATCCGGTAACCAATAATGTTCGCTTTGTTAGCTGGCTAAAGTTAGCTACCTTTTAGCTAATATCGGCATGTGTTTTCTATGGATGTAGCTAGGCATATAACTAGAAGAGAACAGAGAATACATGCAAATAATATTGTTCCACAGAGTTATATGGCCGCAAGATTATACCAGTGCCGGTTAGCAAGCTAACCTTAGCTAGCCATGTCAAAGATAAAAGCCAGCCATCTACCAAACTGTTAGTTAGCAGCTTAGGTAGATAACGTTAGCTAGCTACGTAGCTAACTGACAGCGACATGAATTTGTGTTTGTCATGTTGTGCCAACATTTGCTAAGTGATGTGTATGTATCTAGCTAATTTGACAGTGAATTTGCTACAATTGGGTAGTCAACTAGCTACCTATGAGCAAACTCGTGCAAATGACTGTCCACTAGCTCTCGCAGTTTTTCTTGCTGTGTCATGTGGGGCCTGCACAACACTGTTAGCTAGCTAGATGCACAGCTGAATGATGTAAACGTTTAGCAAAACATTAGCATTTTGTACAGTAAACATCAGTGATGCTCCTTTTTTTTCGTTCAAGAGTAAATATACATCTTATGTAGTTAGTTATATGGTACCTAATAGCTACTACTCCTCTCCTGTAAGGATATTGCTGAATTTATATTGAATGTCTTTAAGGAGGCAATTGATTTAGGGGTCCTGCCCATTTCTATGACCAGGCCTAATTTCTGTAATCCACAAACCAAACAAAGATCCTATGATTATAGAAAATTGGAGACCAATCACATTAATGAACAATGATGGAAAACTACTTGCATCCATCTTTGCAGAAAGACTTAAAAAGGTTATTGATCAAATCATTGATAATACCCAGTCTGGTTTTATGAAGGGCAGACATGTAATAATATCCGACTAGTTTTGGATTTGATAGATTACAATGAGCACCTTATGGCTTTATTTTATTTGTAGAATTTACAAGGCTTTTGATACAGTTGAACACTTATTTTTGAGACTTTTTGGGGATTTTTGGTCAATATTTTCAATGTGACACTTTATAGTAATAGTAACAGCTCTTGAATTATCCCATGGAACCTCTGCGATTTGATATTAGAAGCAGAATTAAATAAGGATGCCCAATTTCTCCTTATTTGTATTGGTCACAAGTTATTGCACTTAATATCAATAAGGATAGTTTTAGGGGTATTCAGATACAAGATAAAGAGAGAATGTTAACAATTGTTTCAGGACACCACTTTTTTGTCAGATAAGATCATAATGAAGTCAGGACAGGATTGAGTGTATTAATGCCTTCTCACATGTATCTGGTTTATCTCTGAATATTAGGAAATGTGAATTATTTGCGTTGAAAACATTTGACTTAAACTCTGTAATATCCATGTCAAAGATGTGATCGCATATCTTGGTATTACAGTTTGCAAAGATCAGAAAGGGCCAACTTAAATGTCTCCTATTGTAGAGAAAATTGGAAAAATATTTAACTCCTGGTTAAGCGATCTTTATCTAGACGTTTACTTTCGTTAAAATCTGAAGGTCTGTCCAGATTAGTTTATACCTCCCTTGCCTTGGATGTTCGTCTGTCAGTAACTAAAATGGTTGATCCTAAATTCTTCAACTTCATATGGAGGAATTAACCTTATTAAGAAAAGCTGTAATATGTAGCACCCAAAGTGAGGGAGGGTTGACTGCTCAGGATTTTAAAACCTCAAATATAATCTTTAAGATCAAATGCATACAAAACAACAATAATGATTGCATTTGGAATATAATCCCTAATTTAATATTCCAACAGTTTGGTGGTCTAGAGTTCTTACTCAAATGCAGCTTTGATGTGGCTAAGGTCCCCTTTAAGCTTGCTAACTTTCATAAACAAGTACTTCTAACTTGAAACCTTATGTACAAATAACTTTTCCCCACATAGTAGATATACAAGCTGTGATAATAAAGACATTCAAAAGCAAGTCTTTCTTTTTCCAGAACTAGTTTGACAACCGCATTATCTGGGTTAAACAGTTATCAAATAATGATGGACAACCATAAGATTATCCAGAATTCATGAGCACACACATTGTTACATTCACTCCTGAGGAGTTTCAAATAGTTAAAAAGGTGCTATTCTTCTTTCAGGAGAATATAACAATACTCAAAGTGCAACTGCTGAGGATTTTGTAGCCTCATTTCAGCTAGAAGGAATTTACATTTTCCACACACACACACACACACACACACACACACACACACAGTGCATTCGGAAAGTATTCAGCCACCTTCACTTTTTCCGCATTGTTACATTACAGCCTTATTCTAAAATGGATTGAATTGTTTTTTCCCCCTCAATCTACACACAATACCCCATAATAACAAAGCAAAAACATATTTTTAGAAATATTTGTAAATGTATTGAAAATAAAAAAACATTTACATAAGTATTCAGACCCTTTACTCAGTACTTTGTTGAAGCACCTTTGGCAGAGATTACTGCCTCGAGTCTTGTTGGGTATGACTTAAGCGCTGTCAGGTTGGATGGGGAGCATCGCTGCACAGCTATTTTCAGGTCTCTCCAGAGATGTTAGATCGGGTTCAAGTCCGGGTTCTGACTGGGCCACTCATTCAGAGACTTGTCCCGAAGCCGCTCCTGAGTTGTCTAGGCTGTGTGCTTAGGGTCGTTGTCCTGTTGGAAGGCGAACCTTCTCCCCAGTCTGAGGTCCTGAGTGCTCTGATGCAAGTATTCACCAAGGATCCCTCTGTACTTTGCTCTGTTTATCTTTCCCTCGATCCTGCCTCGTCTCCCTGCCGCTGAAAAACATCCCCACGGGATGATGCTGCCACAACCATTCTTCACTGTAGGGATGGTGCCAGGTTTCCTCAAGACGTGACGCTTAGCATTCAGGCCAAATAGTTCAATCTTGGTTTCATCAGACGAGATAATCTTGTTTCTAATGGTCAGAGTCCTTTAGGTGCTTTTTGGGAAACTCCAAGCGGGCTCTCATGTGCCTTTTACTGAGGAGTGTCTTCCCATCTGCCCACTCTACCATAAAGGCCTGATGGTTGTCTTTCTGGAAGGTTCTCCCATCCCCACAGAGGAACTCTGGAGCTCTGTCAGAGTGACCATCGAGTTCCTGACCAAGGCCCTTCTCCCCTGATTGCTCAGTTTGGCCTGGCGGCCAGCTCTAGGAAGAGTCTTGGTGGTTCCAAACTTCTTCCATTTCAGAATGATGGAGGCTACTGTGTTCTTGGTGACCTTCAATGCTGCAGAAATTGTTTGGTACCCTTCCCCAGATCTGTGCCTTGACACAATCCTGTCTCGGAGCGCTACGGACAATTCCTTCAACCTCACGGCTTGGTTTTTGCTCTGACCTGCATTCTCAACTGTGGGACTTTTTATATAGACAGGTATGCTTTTCCAAATCTTGTCCAGTCAATTGAATTGACCACAGGTGGACTCCAATCAAGTTGTAGAAACATCTCAAGGATGATCAATGGAAACAGGATGTACCGGAGTTCAATTTCGAGTCTCATAGCAAATGGTTTGAATACTTAATTAAATAAGGTATGTTTTATTGTTAACACATTTCCAAAAATGTACAAACCTGTTTTCACTTTGTCCTTATGGGGTTATGTGTGTAGATGAGGGAAAATATTTTTTTAACATAACAAAATGTCAAAGGGTCTGAATACTTTCCGAAGGCACTGTGTAATGAAATCTCTATCAAGATGTTACTATTCCCTCTGCTGGAATGTAGCCCTAGGATAAGTGAACTGGAACAAAGTCTTCACATTGTTTAAGATAGAATTGAAACATTAGTTTGAAATGATCAAGTTTAAAATCAAAAAAGCAATACATACCATAATACTTTTTGACAAATTGAAAATGTATCTCAACATTTAATACCTTTGTCTGTTTGTTTACTGTTTGTATATTTCTGTTTTTCTATTTGTTTTATTGTTCATAAAATAATAATACTCTACTTTCCTGTTAATTCTGCTAACGAGCTAACAGTGTGGCAGATTACATTTCAAAACCCATCAAAGTAGAATGCCCATTCTAGTAGTTAGTTTCACTACTGTATAATTAGAAACTGAAAGCAACTGGCCAATAGTTATTCTAAGTTTCTATCTCTAGTCAGTAGGGACACTTTACTTTTCACCCAAAGAGACTACAGTTGATTTGATATAATAAGCTCATTACATCACACTAAGGGTTAAAGGAAACCCTTTTATCGCTTAGCAAAACTTTCCTACAGTCAACTAGCTTGTCAGTATGTACTCCCAGGTTTAATGATCAAGTATGTTACATCTTGCCAGCTGATATATTTAGCATCTCTTTGATTTTCCCTCAGATCGAAAAATGATGATCTATCCACAGCGATTTTAAAGCAAAAGACCAGGCCTAACCGGTTGGTTGTGGATGAATCTCTCAATGAGGACAACAGTGTGGTCTCGCTGTCTCAGGTGAGGCATTGGTGGGGTGAATGAATGGGGCTGGGACATTTTAGTGAACCCCCAGTCTGCACTTGAGTGATACATATTTGTTTCACCAGTAACTCACTCATTCAAGTTTTGCGGGCTGTGTGAGACTGTTACATTTTCACTGTTGGAGGTTCTATGTTAAATAAATAGGATTTAGTGTCTGACTGATTCCTCTGTCCCGCCCTAGGCCAAGATGGACGAGTTGCAGCTGTTCAGGGGAGACACAGTGCTGATGAAAGGAAAGAAGAGACGGGAGACGGTCTGCATCGTGCTCTCTGATGACACCTGCTCCGACGAGAAGGTCCGCATGAACAGAGTGGTCCGCAACAACCTAAGAGTCCGCCTGGGAGATGTTATCAGGTGAGATGGAACTGGATAACTTTGGCATCAATGCAGCATCATGTGTAAAACCAGACCTCTGCTCCTCCTTCAATGTACAGTAAAGCCCTGACATAATTAATTATTTTGGTGGTCCCACAGTATTCAGCCATGCCCAGACGTGAAGTATGGGAAGCGGATCCACGTTCTGCCCATTGATGACACTGTGGAGGGGATCACAGGGAACCTGTTTGAGGTCTACCTCAAGCCCTACTTCCTGGAGGCCTACAGGCCCATCAGGAAAGGTAACAGTGATCCAAACTCGGTCCTGTGCCCCCCCCGCATGTTTTGTTTTTTGTCCTTAATCAGCTATGTAGTGCTAGGGCATAAACCAAAACATACAACCAGGATGGGTCCAGGACCGAGTTTGGGAAACTGTGATCCAAAGGACACCCTGGGGTGTGTTAAGGCAGGCACCACATGAGATTAAACGTTTTGAAACTGAGGAGGTACTTCCTCCACTTGAACATGACCCTGTACTCCAGAATATGTTCAGGGTCATGTTCATTAATGCATGATTTCTTAATGGAAAACAAGTATTTTTTTATTTGATAAGTACAGATGGTCCCTCCCTGTTTCACTTCGATTCAGAGTGTTCTTTCGATTTGTTTGTACGAACAACCCTTGTTTGCTGGCACAGCCAATGTGTCTCACAATATGATTATGAAAAACGCCAAGGCCAGAGGATTAGGCATTGGGGTCAATGCTTAATCTCTGTTTGTAGGGGACATCTTCCTGGTGAGGGGAGGCATGCGAGCTGTGGAGTTCAAGGTAGTGGAGACGGACCCCAACCCTTACTGCATTGTGGCCCCAGACACAGTCATCCACTGTGAGGGGGAGCCCATCAAACGAGAGGTACGGCTATATTCAGTACCAGCACTGCTGCAGTTTTCTATAGAGCAGCAAGTCTCTATTACTACATCTTCAGTTGGATATTGTGCATGAGAGCAAGTTAACATCAAAGCTGGAGTTTTCAGAGATGGGATTTTTCTTGATTGTTCAGGAATTCCTGATTTTTCTGATCGTAGAAAACAATTTCTTACATTTGTATGCTATCTGTAGCCTTTTGCCCTAGTTTCTTATGCTTTACTAACCACATCTATTTCTGTGTTCAGGATGAAGAGGAGTCTCTGAATGAGGTTGGCTATGATGACATTGGTGGTGTGAGGAAGCAGCTGGCCCAGATTAAGGAGATGGTGGAGCTGCCCCTGAGACACCCAGCACTGTTCAAGGCCATCGGCGTCAAGGTGAGCTAAATACACCTCTCATCCTTCACATCAAACCTTGTGTACAATTATTAGATACATGCCGAAAACTGTTTTTTTGTTTTAACCATACATTTTGATTTGGTTTGTTTATGCAGGTGAATGAATTGCTGTTGAATTACATTTTCATGTAAAACATTTTTTATCACTTCTAATTTTCATTCAGCCTCCAAGGGGAATCCTGCTGTACGGACCCCCTGGAACAGGAAAGACTCTGATCGCCCGTGCTGTGGCGAATGAGACTGGAGCCTTCTTTTTCCTTATCAATGGTGAGAGACTGAAGGACAAAAGCTTTTGTTAGTTTTCATCAGCATTTCGTTAAATTCCATTTCAATTCAGTCAATGCATGAAGTGGATTGAAATTCCATTAAAAATACTTAAATGTTTTTAGTTGGAATTTCAATGCAACTGACTGAATTTTTAATTGATTGACCCTAAATCTGTTGTTCATTGTTGGTCAGAATTACACATTCAGTGTGTTTGTCATCAGGACGTTTCCTAGCAGTTGAACTTGTGCCTGCTAAATGTTTCAGGGCCTGAGATCATGAGTAAACTGGCCGGAGAGTCTGAGAGTAACCTGAGGAAGGCCTTCGAGGAGGCTGAGAAGAATGCCCCTGCCATCATCTTCATTGATGAGCTGGACGCCATTGCACCAAAAAGAGAAAAGGTGGGTTCACATCTTCTGATGCAGTTTCCTTCTCATCCAATAGACCAATGTTCTTCAATCCTGTCCCAAGTCATGTTTGTTAGGGAGAACGTTTTGAAACTGAGTGAAACGGGAAGGTACTACCTGAACTCAAGTTTTGCTACAATGTGTCCTACTGAACACAACCCTGGAGGCTCACAGGGTGTGCAGGCTTTTTTTCAAGTCCAGCTCAAACACTTTTTTTTTAGTTGAATCAGGTGTGTTAGCAAAACAAACAAACTGCTACAAGCTGTTGTTAAAAAAGTAGTCTATCGTGTCATACATGCACATACAAGGCGTGTGCATGAATGAACAAGACCACAAAATTAGCCTTCTGGTAACAAAGTTGCAAACTTTAGATTAATTGGATCAGCAAGAAATCAGAATGAGACCAAACAACAGGAGAATATTGTCCTGCCGGAAGACGAGGAAAAGGGAGACGTTTCCAGCTACCTGGTCAAATTGATAAAAGGAACTTGACATGAATATATCACCAGAGGATCTGGTACGATAGCATAGGATGGCGTGAAACAGAAGAACGCTAAATACCCTCGCATGGTAATCGTCAAGCTGTGGAACTATCAGACCAAAGTCAACATGCTGACTGCACAGGGGTGAAAGGAGATCAAAATCCATGGCCAGTCCATTCGATTCATCCAGGACCTGTCTGCTAGGCTGAGAAAAAACCTGCACGGATTACATTCCCATCAATCACTGGAAGAAATTGGAATCAAATCTCAATTTAGCTTCCCGGCAGTGCTATGGGTATGGAAGAGAACGCAAAGGATGGAATTCACAAGCACGGATAAAGTTCTAAACAAGCTACAAGAAACCTTTCCCGTTGAAGGAGAGCCACCTGCCCTGAGGAGAGGAAGGATCAGGAAAAAGTGATAAGCACACTAAGCTACATACAATATACTGGTCTTGGGCGTCACATACAATATTCTTTCCCCCTCCCCCAATACCATATTATACTTTGCTCAAGTAACTGCTGTTCTCTAGGAAGTAACGATAGCAGTAGCTGATGCCAATGGGTTACATGGACACTGAAAAGAAAATACAAAAAAGGAAATATAGCATGTATGTCAATAACTATTCTGTGGGTGGGTGGATGTTTGCCTGTGCATATAAACTAAAACATCAACGCAACATGTAAAGTGTTGGTCTCATGTTCCATACGCACAAAAAGCTTCTCAAATTTGCTCCACAAATTTGTTTACATCCATGTTAGTGAGCATTTCTTCTTTGCCAAGATAAACCATGATTTTTACACGGGTGCACCTTGTACTGGGGACAATAAAATCACACTAAAATGTGAAGTTCTCACACAACACAATGCCACAGATATCTCAAGTTTTGAGGGAGCATGCAATTGGCATGCTGACTGCAGGTATGACCTCCAGAGCGGTTGGCAGATAATTTAATGTTAATTTCTTTACCAGAAGCCGTCTCCAAACATCAATTTAGAGAATTTGGCAGTATGTCCAACCGGCTTCACAACCGCAGTATGGTGTCATGTGGGCAAGCGGTTTGCTGATGTCAATGTTGTGAAGAGTGCACCGCGTGGTGTTATGGTATGGGCAGGCATAAGCTACAAGCAACGAACCCAATTGTCTTTTATCGATGGTAATTTGAATGCCCAGAGATACAAGGATGAGATTCTGAGGCCCACTGTTGTGCCATTCACCCGCTTCAGCATGATAATACACACCCATGTCACAAGGATCTGTACACAATTCCTGGAAGCTGAAATTGTCCCAGTTCTCCCATGGCCTGCATACTCACCAGACATGTCACCCATTAAGCATGTGTGGGATGCTCTGGATCGATGTGCACGACAGCGTGTTCCAGAACCCGCCAATATTCAGCAACTTCTCACAGCCATTGAGGAGGAGTGGGACAACATTCCACAGGTCACAATCAAAAGCCTGATCAACTCTATGCGAAGGAGATGCGGCATGAAGCAAATGGTGCTCACACCAGATACGTACTGGTTTTCTAATCCACGCCCCTACCTGTTTTTAAGGTATCTGTGACCAACAGATGCATGTCTATATTACCAGTCATGTGAAATCCATTATTAGGGCCTAATGAATTTCAATTGACTGATTTCGTTTACATGAACTCTAACTCAGTAAAATCTTTGAAATGATTGCATGTTGCGTTTATTTTTTGTTCAGTAATACTCAAACTCACAGGAACTATTTTAGCAGGTAACCTAAATCATGCATTCAGCTAGTGAGACAGACATGGGGGGGGGAAAAGGGATTCAAGGAACCTCCAAAGAGGCTGAAAAACAATCTCTACAGGACACCTGGAGATTATTATTCCCAACTACAAAAGACAAAAAAATAACAAATGCTCGAATAGCTTTTTCAAGAAATGCACTCAACATTATACTGGGAGCTAAAATCGATAATATAGCGATATCGGATCATTCTCCTGTATCATGCTTTTACACCAACAGAAAATACACTTAGTGACAGAATATGGAGAATGAACAGCGCATCTTCAAGACCCTACATTTTATTATATATGTGAACAAAAAATGAAGACCTTTACAAATGTGGACAAAGAAAAGCAGACCCCCAACACCATTTGGGATGTTTTTAAGGCGTACATTATCAATCTCCTAATCTCATACTCTGCAAAAGTAAAATCTTGAGTTAGAAATGTAAATTAAAGAAATAAATCTTTGAAAGGTAAGGTAAAGAAAGAAATACAATTTCTGAATTTTAAGCAGGAATTTACTCCTTTAAGAGAGCCAAAAACTACAGGTTAAACTCAAAGCATACTATTTAATGGGAAACAAACCTGGTAAACACCTCGCAGCCCTCACAAAATGAATACGCAAAACCAGTTAGTTTAAAAAAGGATAAGGATACAAACGCTTTAAAATCAGAAACAATGCTATTAATAATTTTAAAAGCTTTATTAAAATAACCTTTGGACTGATCCTATAGCCGCCTTAGACTCAACAACATTCACACAACTATCAGCAGAAAAAATGACTAAAAATGGAAATCACCCAGCAATAAATATATTAGACAATTAAAACATTCACAGTGAAAAGCACCAGGGATGGATGGCTTTCCTATAACATTTTATTTGATATTCTGGGACAAAGTAGCACCCCTATTTATTCAAATGACAACACGCATCACTAAATTCAGTGCTTCTGAGTTCCATGTATCAAACTGTTATTTCAGTTATATTAAAACCAGGAAAATCTTGAGTCTGTAAAATAACAAAATTCTTAAACAACGGTATGGCAGAAGTATTACCAGACGTGATACATAGAGTTTGTTAAAAATAGACACTTACATACAAAAACATGTTTTAGTATAATACAATGTGCTAAGAAACAAGATGGCGATTCATCAATAATTACTATTGATGCCAAAAAGGCTTTCGACAGTCTTGAATGGCCTTTTCTATTAACTTTTTGAAGCATTCAACTTTCCAACTGATCGTACATTTCGCAAAAATATATACAAATAATACATTATCTGATGAAATTGCTGTAGAAAGGGGTACGAGACAGTACTGTCTCCACCCTCCTGTTTTGGACTGGCAATGGAACAGCTTGCAAAAATAAACAGGACCTAAACAAAGCAGGTATTAGTAAACATGAGTATAAACTAAACTTATTTGACGACAATCTCCTGATAGACCTGAATAATATTAAACTCAATGCCTCCTTGTTAAAAATATTCTCAGAAAATTCTAAGATCTCAGGATATAAAATTTACGTGGGGAAAAAAACGGAAAAGGCAATAGGAAAAATAACTGGTGGACCACAAAACAATATTAAACGTACGATGCTTAAGTGACAACACATTCTAATATTGAGACTCTTTGCTACGAGACTCGAAATTGAACTCTGGTGCATCCTGTTTCCATTGGTCATCCTTGATGTTTCTACAACTGGTTTGGAATCCACCTGTGGTAAATTCAATTGATTGGACATGATTTGGAATGGCACACACCTGTCTAAATAAGGTCCCACAGTTGACAGTGTATGTCAGAGCAAAAACCAAGCCATGAGATCGAAAGAGTTGTCCGTATCGCCTCGAGACCGGATTGTGTCGAGGTACAGATCTGGGGAAGGGTAGCAAAATAATGTCAACAGCAGCAAGGTCCCCAAGAACACAGTGGCCTCCATAATTTTTACACAGAAGTTTGGAACCACCAGGACTTCACCAGTGGCCAGATGGGAAGACACTCCTCAGTAAAAGGCACATGAGAGCCCGCTTGGAGTTTGCCAAAAAGCACCTAAAGGACTCTGACCATGAGAAACAAGATTCTCTCGTCTGATGAAACTAAGATTGAACTATTTGGCCTGAATGCCAAACGTCACGTCTAGAGGAAACCTGGCACCATCCCTACGGTGAAGCATGGTGGTGGCAGCATCATGTTGTGAGGATGTTTTTCAGCAACAGGGATTGGGAGACTAGTCAAGATCGAGGCAAAGATGAATGGAGCAAAGTACAGAGATCCTCGATGAACACCTGCTCCAGGGTGCTCAAGTCCTCAGACTGGGACGAAGGTTCACCTTCCAACAGGATAACGACCCTAAGAACACAGCCAAGACAACGCAGGAGTCTGAATGTCCTTGAGTGGCCCAGCCAGAGCCCGGACTTGAACATCTCTGAAGAGACCTGAAAATAGACAGAGCTTGAGAGGATCTGCAGAGAAGAATGGGAGAAACTCCCCCAAATACAGGTGTGCCATGCTTGTAGCGTCATACCTAAGAAGACTTTAGTTTGTAATACTTAGGTAAATGTGATCAGTTTACTTAATTTTTTAGTAAAAAATTTAAATGAACCTGTTTTTGCTTTGTCATTATGGGGTATTGTGTGTCGATTGAGGGGAAAACAGTTTAATCTATTTTGGAATATGGCTGTAATGAAGGGGTCTGAATACTTTCTGAATGCATTGGTTGTTTATAACATCGAATTGTAATACATATAGAATCGCGGGAATCACAGTACATATTGTATCGGCACCTAAGTATCATAAGGTCCCTATCAATTCCCAGCCCTACCTGCAAGTAAGCATTTTGTTGGACGGTGTACATCATGTGTGTCCTGTACATGCAACTAATACAACTTAAAACATGGGTCTCTAGGACCAGGGTTGAATGACACTACAGTAAATTCTCTATAAGATGAAAATATTATACCCTCTACCATAAACTTGACCTCCTTGGGGTCAACAGAAAAAGTAATTAACCCTAATTGTCCTGTGTAGACACACGGTGAGGTGGAGAGGCGTATCGTGTCCCAGCTCCTCACACTCATGGACGGCCTTAAGCAGCGTGCTCACGTCATCGTCATGGCAGCCACCAACAGACCCAACAGCATTGACGCCGCCCTCAGGCGATTTGGTAAGATCCCTCAGTGCACTTGTAGACCTAGAATGTAACAGGTTCACTTCTTAAATCAAGTTCTTAGTTTTGCCAGAGGTCTCTTGTATTTTACTAATATCTTCATCCTTTAAAAAAATGATTTGTCATTACTGCTTGTGAATCAGCAAGGTTGGTGGTAACATAGAAATACATTGGAATTGAATGTATTTATTTATATGCTGGTTAGTGAGGCTGACCTTAACTGTGTGATGTTTCTCCTCAGGGCGTTTTGACAGGGAGGTGGACATTGGCATTCCTGACGCAACAGGCAGGCTGGAGATCCTCCAGATCCATACCAAGAACATGAAACTGTCCGACGATGTCGACCTCGAGCAGGTGTGTGTGTGTATATAACACTACTGTCATTTACAGAGTGAGCTTGTTGTTACGAGAATTTTGTTCTCAATGTTCTTAAACTGAACTTCAATTAAACTACTCAGTCTGCAACCCAAAGTTTGTAAGATTCTGGTTGAATGAAACAGACAGATTCCCAGCTTGCAATAGTCAGAATGTGGGAGTGCTCTGAAGTCCATTATACACAAAGACATCCATTTTATAACTTCCGCACATACGTCCACACAAACCGTAGATATCCTACACACATACATACACACGAACAGTAGGTGAGTTGTATCCTTCTCTCACCACTGTTTATCACTACCCAGCCAACAGTTCCATTCCCCCGAGATTAGAGGAACCTTGAGAAGGACTCCCTGTCCTATCATAAGTTTCTCAGAGTTCTAGCCAGGCCGGGTCAAACACAGCTGAATTGTTCTCGGTATTTTCTTAGGCACACACTGTCTCGCCTATACTTCTAAATGGTAATGTCTTAACTTGTCCTATACACACACATTAAATAATTCTAGTCTTATGATTCAAATACATTTCACTCCATTATACAGTGACAGGGTAGAATACTTTTAGTCATTATCTTACCATTACCGTAAACATATAAATAATTTAGTTAGTTAAACATATAAATCACATGAATTTCTATTATATCAGTTGTCAATTAAACATTTTGTGTATGTAAGGTAGAATGAAAAGTTGAGAGTGGGTTTAAGTGAAGTCCCCGCCATGTTGATACTGTATGTGTGACCATGTCTGTCTGTGTCCTCCAGGTTGCCAATCAGACTCACGGCCACGTGGGTGCTGACCTGGCTGCTCTGTGCTCTGAAGCCGCCCTGCAGGCCATCAGGAAGAAGATGGATCTCATCGACCTTGAGGACGAGACCATCGACGCAGAGGTCATGAACTCCCTTGCCGTCACCATGGACGACTTCAGAGTAATGAACTGGATTATTTTCTCCAACACACACAGCACTCAAAGTAGCTTCTACTGCACTGAGAACTTTATTCACCCTTCGGTTTTTCATCACTATGCAAATCTGCAGCATCCAGTATTTGTCTTTTTGCTAATGATCTGAGGACAGCCGTAACTATTGAGCATTAGAACCAGTTGTAGCAGAGAATCGTTAAGCCAGCTGCACTAACCAGTTGTATGTGGGTTGTGTTTCAGTGGGCTCTGAGCCAGAGCAATCCATCTGCCCTGAGAGAGACTGTGGTGGAGGTGCCCAACATCAGCTGGGAGGACATCGGTGGTCTGGAGGATGTCAAGAGGGAACTCCAGGAGCTTGTACAGGTAGGCCATGTTCTAGTCGTGGGGTATGTTACTGATGAGATGCAGATTTATATACCAAAAGATCTAATGTAATTTGTTGATTTTGTATCATTCATTGAAAGAGTGAGGAGTCTGAATGATGAATCCCTTTACAGGTGTTATCATTCTACAGTGGTCCCCTGCAGCGTACGTTCAAACCTGTGATTAGAACGCTTATTTAGAACGTCCAGTTTTGATGACGCAACAGTCAGCATTTGAGCTAGCCACACTTTTTTTCCCTCACAGAAACATTTGTCACAAACAGTCCTTAAAAAGTTATGTCCTGAACGTGACCAGTTTATTGTAATTTTCAGACATTCACAGAAGTAGCGATAGCATACACAATAATCCAAACTGGAAAATGTAGACTACATTAGTCCTAGTGCTAACTGAGGAAAGACTGAGGAAACCACAATATGAATTAGCCAATAGCAATTACTATTCATAATTCATCACATCACGGGTGAGCTCACGATTGATCTAAATAATTGAGTAAATCACTTTCTAGAAATCGTAAGTAATCAGACCAGGGGTAGTTTGTGTGCACCGCCATGTTTGTTTTTTCTCGTCAACCAAAGATACGAGGAGTTTGGTCTGTTTGCAAGTATTCATCTTGAAGAGGGTGTGTCGTCTACAATAATTCACTTCCCTTCATTCACTTCTGGAAGTTTACCCTTCACTTCATAACATCTTTTGTCTGACAGACATTTACTTGACACCCAGAATACATTGTATGATGTTACCAAACATGGCTCCACACATAGCTGGCAAATAGCTTAGCATTAGCTCATTATAATCAGTAGAACATTCAAAAAGTATTTTACACACATCATAGGTATCCATTGCAATCTATCAATAATCAGAATGCATTATTTATCGGCAGTACTTGAAAACGTGAATAAAACTGTAAATACATTATGCTCCATACATACCTACTGTATGCTACAGTAGAAACGACCACACGATATACAGGATATAAGGCACTAATTTTGATAGGAACGCACACATGTCTAAAGATATTATTTGTTAGGAAAACAACAAGCAAGACAATGCAAGTACCAAACAGAATTTCCCAATTTGTGCAAGTCTGCACAAATGTCTGCATACTTGATCTGCAGAAACATTGGTGAAGTGCTTGGGCTCTCCTCGAAGAGAGTAGTTTGTCTTGGTCAGTAAAGCCTCAGACATAAATTGTCCTCAACACTGAAATGTGTTACTTCTATGTGAATTAATGAGGAGGTGGAACAGACCTCAATTCAAACTGTTGTTAAAAAAATATTACTTGTTAGAAATAATTTTAAATTGTCAAGTGGAAAAATAGCCTACAGATAATTATTAGCAGGCAGCGCGTGTTAACTGTCCTGTTACCAAACAATCCCATTTTGGAATAGTGAGTGCATTCTGACATCACGTGCATAAAACAACTCCTGCCGGGGAGACTGTTAGAGATATTTGGAACTCACGTGAAAAGCTTAATTAATGGTTTGTCTAACCTTCACGATCTTCTTCTCTTCAGTACCCAGTGGAGCACCCAGACAAGTTCTTGAAGTTCGGCATGACCCCATCCAAGGGCGTGCTGTTCTACGGACCCCCAGGTTGCGGTAAGACCCTGCTGGCCAAGGCCATCGCCAACGAGTGCCAGGCCAACTTCATCTCCATCAAAGGGCCCGAGTTGCTCACCATGTGGTTCGGCGAGTCTGAGGCCAATGTCCGAGAGATCTTCGACAAGGTAAGGCTAAACCGATTTATCGAGATCCCTCTAACATCATATTTACCTGTATTTTATGTTGTAGTTGTATTTCAAAAAAAATCAATTGTATGACATTAATTTGTGTGTTACACATGCACAAAAGATGGTTAATAAATGTGAGACACTTATTCTCCTTTTCCATTGCAAAACGTTTTCTGTTGTGTGCCCCAATGAACCTATATCGTACCCTCCTAAACCCTCGATCTTCCAGGCTCGCCAGGCCGCCCCCTGCGTGCTCTTCTTTGACGAGCTGGACTCTATCGCCAAGGCGCGTGGCGGCAACGCGGGTGATGGTGGCGGAGCAGCCGACCGTGTCATCAACCAGATCCTGACGGAGATGGACGGCATGTCCAGCAAGAAGAACGTCTTCATCATCGGCGCCACCAATAGGTTGGCCATCCTCACCCCAAAGAAGAGCACTCTGCTTCACTGTTAAATTTGAGTTTAAAAAAACATTTCTAGCACTAGGCTTGCTGCTCTACGCAATATTTTATGGTTTTACTTGCAATGATGATATGTGGGAGTCTTCCCGACCTCAGTTGATTGCACTTTGTTCTTAGGTGGACAATAAGGTACTGTAAAATGAGATAGAAATGTAGGTTAAGCTAAATGACTAAACTGTGTGCCGTACTAGGCCTGATATCATCGACCCGGCCATCCTGAGGCCCGGCAGACTGGACCAGCTCATCTACATCCCCCTGCCAGATGAGAAGTCCCGCATCAACATCCTCGGAGCCAACCTCAGGAAGTCACCCATCGCCAAGGCAAGCCTCTATCTATTTATATGTGTATCTGACCATGCGCTGACATTGTGCTGACTGAACAGTTTTTCCCACCTCGGTCAGCATGTTCTGATTTGAGGGGTTGGGGCTCATTAAATGTCTTCATTCCAGACTGGGCTACATGTAATGGGTAGAAAATTGATTTGTGGGAAAAGTTGTTCATATGAAAATTGCTGTGTGTGTGTGAAACAAATGTATTTTATAATCCCATTTACTGTTTGATCTTTGTCTGGAAGTACTCCCTCTACCCCTGTATGATTAAAGGATGTGGACCTGGATTTCTTGGCCAAGATGACCAATGGTTTCTCTGGAGCTGACCTGACAGAGATCTGCCAGAGGGCCTGTAAGATGGCCATCAGGGAGTCCATCGAGAACGAGATCAGGAGGGAAAGGGAGAGGCAGACCAACCCCTCAGCCATGGTGAGTTTAGTCACTAATGAATCTGTATTGGTTCAATGACGCAGTCTAGACTATAGCTAACTTTGTGCATGTGAAGCCTGGATAATGTAGGATCTGGGCAAATCACCAGCAGATTTAATTTCAGGAAGACACAAAACAACATTTCTGTATTCAATATTAAATGACTGAGTAAATCAACTGGGACATTTCTTTGATTTCTATTCATTATTTATACACAGAAAGTATTTATTTTACAAGGGATGATGCATTTAACCTTAAACTGATTTACACAAATACCGGAGGAAGAGAAGGTGTGATTGCATTTTATAGATAAGTTCTTTAACCCCCCCCTTCACCTCTTTCTATCCCTCTTGCCCCCACAGGAGGTGGAGGAGGACGACCCTGTTCCAGAGATCCGTAAGGACCACTTTGAGGAGGCCATGCGTTTCGCCCGCCGCTCCGTCAGCGACAACGACATCCGCAAATACGAGATGTTCGCACAGACGTTACAGCAGAGCAGAGGCTTCGGAAGTTTCCGGTAAGCAAAACGCACATAATACATAGCGGATGATGGTGTTGAATAATACTGTTACTTATCTCCGCTCCCATATATCCTAGATACACCACCACTGGGGATTTTCATTAAACTTTTCTTACAAAATACATATTCCATGTACAGCTAACAAGCCATGTGTTTTACATAAGGAATGTACTGACAATGGCAAGCTGGCTCCCCCTGATATTTACTGTAATGAGCAAAACAATTCCTGTCCTCGTCTCAGGTTCCCCACTAACTCTGCGCCAGGGGCCGGGCCCAGCCAGGGCTCTGCTGGTGGCAGCGGTGGCACAGTCTTCAACGAGGACAACGACGACGACCTCTATGGTTAAACCACACCATGACCCACAGTGGACCAAAACACAACCACTCTGTGGACCAAAGTTTCCTTATATACATTCTGGCAAATCTGTACAATGCCACACAATATACACACAAAAATCCCATTATTTACAAACCTTTCATCCCCCTTTAATAGTTTGACAGCATGTTGCAGCTTGTCTGTGTTCTGGCACTGCAGGACTTTTTCAAACCTTGTATGGATTTAAGAAGGGGGGGCAGAAGCCTGTGTGAGTACTTCTGACTTCATATGTGCAACTAATGAAGGATATAAAACTAGCCTGTTAGAGGAAAGGGAGGGGAATTGCTTATGACTTGTAATGTATGAATATATAGGGTTTAAAACATTTAAATTGAATTGTATGAAATTAAAACAATAAATTAACTGGTGAATAGTGGGTGTCAGTTTGCAATTTGTACAGATCTTTGAAAAGGGAATAAACTACAACCATGAAACCAATCAATTATTTTTGGGAAATGTATTGCAAGCAATACAATCTTTATTGACAACTTTAGTAGTGGATGAAATCAAATGTTCAAGCAATTTTAGTGCATATAATAAATGTGCTTATTCAAGTGTAACAAACAATGTGAATAGTAGAAGTGTCTTGGACAATGAATATACATAGTTTAATGAGAATAAATTTGTGATTTACAAAAGTGAGTGCAGTTATTTACAAAACTGGTGTGTGTGTGGGGGGCAGTTACTTTTGGCTAAATGGAAAAAGTGCTAATCTGTGTTAGTGCGCTTTTTAGAATTAAATATTTGGAGAAAAATATGTAGTCTAATAATAAATAAATAAATGTTAAAATATTTCATGTTCTCTGGCATCATACCCAATAATGTTTGGTATGCAATGCAGGCACGTGATGTTTCTGTTTGGGTATGTTTTTCTCCCTCACATAGCACGGGTCGTAATAGTCCCATTCCATTCCGGAGTCCCACACACCGTTGTTTAGACCGTCGCTGTCCGCGGATAAAATCCGGAGCGAGACACCTGGAGAAGCGTTTGCATAATTAGCTTGGCAGTGATGGAAAAAGTATCCAATTGTCATACATGAGTAAAAGTAATGATACCTTAATATAAAATGACACCAAGTAAAATACTTGAGTAAAAGTATTTGGTTTTAAATATACTTAAGCGTCAAAAGTAAAAAATTTGAAATGCTTTAAAATTATGCAAACCGGATGGCACCCCCCCTTATTACAGGGATAGCAAGGGGCACACCAACACTCAGACATAATTTACAAACGAAAAGTGTTTAGCGAGTCCGTCAG
This sequence comes from Oncorhynchus masou masou, assembly GCF_036934945.1. NCBI lineage: Eukaryota > Metazoa > Chordata > Actinopteri > Salmoniformes > Salmonidae > Oncorhynchus > Oncorhynchus masou. Next base: position 71,990,128 of record NC_088239.1, on the reverse strand, counting down.
AGGCAGGGATGTTCTCTTGATCCAATTCACGCACTTAATGTACCATCTTCGTGTCGTGTTAAGCGTTCAAAATGTAAGGAGTAGCCTACTTTTGGGTGTCAGGGAAAATGTATGGAGTAAAATGTACACGTATTTAAAAATGTAGTGAAGTAAAAGTCAAATAGCCCAAAAAACGACTTAAGTAGCACTTTAAAGTATTTGTACACCACTGTAGGTAGGCTGTGATAGGCCATCGCTTTCTAATGGTGGAGAACATTTGATATTCATACTTCATGTAAATGTAAAACCGCTATGTTCTAGTAGGCCTAATGATGGCTCACCGGCGCTTGCTCCAAAGTCGCTGTCCAATCCAGGGCCCATGGTGGAATAGTTGTTGTCAGATACAACAAAGCATGACATCTCTGGAGGTATGTTACTGGTATAGTCACATTCGAAGTCAACCATATCAAACTGGTGTTCCATGTTGTTCAATAGCTCCATGGTGCTGCACCGACGCATGGGCCTCTGGTCAGATGTTACCTGCGTGCGTAAAAACAGTCATTCATCACATGTATCCAAGACAGACTTCAAGGGTTACAAACTAATTTTAGGCTAGAAATCACGAACTAACCGTTGAGTGTGGATTATTTAGCGCAGGCGAGTTGGGTGGTACAAGGTTAGGCCGTTCTACCTCTGAATCACTTGACTGCGGTAGGACAGGGGCGCTTCTGCGCCAGTTCATTTTGTTCCTGCTGTACATTCGTGACCTACGCGTCTGGTCGACCCTTGAGGTGGCCAATATGGTGCTCTGCGTCCTCAGAGAGTCCAAGCCACCGCCTGTGGCCCCGTCCGGCCGGATGAATCGGATTCTCTGGTCCACTGCTGCCCTCTCCTTTGACGAAGTTCTTGAAGAGTTCGAGGGCTGTGCCCGAATTGTCTCTGCAACCGAGATGTAAGCCCTTTTCTCATCTTGATTTGGCAACAATGGCGTCTCGGATATTCTGGTCATTCTCTGGCGCATCGACAGAGTAGACTGTAACATACTCTCGTAGTCCTCTTGTTGTCTTTTTCTGTTCTTCTTTGAACAAATGTGTAACTTGTAACCCAGAAACAAACAGTTCAACAACAACAGAAGAACCACACACGGTAAGAGTAGAATAATAAGTAGCGTTAAACTGGTCATTGGCAAACCATCACTCCGATTTGAGGGTGGTGTTGATGGGCCTATTTGCGACATTTCATCACAAATAGTTTATAGGATCCAATTCCAGAACGCAAGATTTGTGAGTTTGTTCAAAATTACTTATCCTAATTGGTTATTTTCTGTGAGCACGCAGGTGTTTTGTGGCACCAATCAATTTCACTATCCTGCGTTTGAACTCTGCACAATGAGTGCTTGGCGAACCCTGTGTCCATGGTCTCTTAGATTTTCTGCTTCAAGATCTATCCAATTTGTTCGTGTCACCATAATATATCTCTGCATTTAAATGAGCATATTTTACTCCCAAAATTAACCATTTGCCCACAGTCGAATATATAGACATATAGACAATATATACATATAGACAACCAAACGGAGGCCTACTCGAAAATGTTTGAAACAATCAGTTGTGTTGTGACAAGGTGGTATACAGAAGATAGCCCATTTGGTAAAATACCAAGTTCATATTATGGAAAGAACAGCTCAAATAAGCAAAGAGAAACAACAGTCCATCATTACTTTAAGACATGAAGGTCAGTCAATTTGAAGGTCAGAAAATTGAAAGATCTTTTAAATTTTCTTCAAGTGCAGTTTCAGAAACCAAGCACTATGGTGAAACTGGCTCTCATGAGGACCGCCACAGGAAAAGAAGACACAGAGTTAACTCTGCTGCAGAGGATACATTTATTAGTTACCAGCCTGAGAAATTGCAGCCCAAATAAATGCTTCAGAGTTCAAGTAACAGACACATCTCACCATCAACTGTTCAGAGGAGACTGTGCAAATCAGTCATTCATGGTTGAATTGCTGTAAAGAAACCACTACTTAAGGACACCAATAAGAAGGGACTTGCTTGGGCCAAGAAATATGAACAATGGACATTAGACCAGTGGAAATCTGTCCTTTGGCCTGATGAGTCCAAATTTGAGATTTTTGGTTCCAACCGCTGTGTCTTTCTGAGATGCAGAGTAGAGTGATATTCACATGTGTGGTTTGCACTGTGAAGCATGGGGGAGGAGGTGTGGTAACACTGTCAGTGATTTATTTAAAATTCAAGGCACACTTAACCAGCATGACTACCACAGCATTCTTCAGCAATACGCCATCCCATCTGGTTTGCGCTTAGTGAGACTATCATTTGTTTTTCAACAGGACAATGACCCATCACACCTCCAGGCTGTGTAGGGGCTATTTGACCAAGGAGAGTGATGGTGCTGCATCAGATGACCTGGCCTCCACAATCACCTCAACCCATTTGAGATGAGTTGGGATGAGTTGGACATTAGAGTGAAGGAAAAGCAGCCAACAAGTGCTCAGCATATGTGAGAACTCCTCCAAGACTTTTGGAAACCCTATTATGGGGGCTGAGTCGCTCGCTTACTGGTGCTCTTCCATGCCATCCCTAGGAGGGGTGTGTCACTTGAGTGGGTTGAGTCACTGATGTGATCTTCCTGTCCGAGTTGGCGCCCACCTCTGGTTCATGCCATGGGGGAGATCTTCGTGGGCTATACTCGGCCTTGTCTCAGGGTAGTAAGCTGGTAGTTGAAGATATCCCTCTAGTGGTGTGTGGGATGTGCTTTGGCAAAGTGGGTGGGGTTATATCCTGCCTGTTTGGTCCTGTCCGGGGGTATCGTCAGATGGGGCCACAGTGTCTCCCAACCCATCATGTCTCAGCCTCCAGTATTTATGCTGCAATAGTTTGTTTTGGGGGGCTAGGGTCAGTCTGTTATATATGGAGTATGTATCCTGTCTTCTCTCTGAGGACCTAAGCCCTAGGACCATGCCTCAAAACTACCTGGCCTGATGACTCATTGCTCTCCTCAGTCCTCTTGCTGTCCTCAAGTCCACTTGGTCGTGCTGCTGCTCCAGTTTCAACTTATTATTATCTGACCCTGCTGGTTGTCTATGAACGTTTGAACATCTTGGCCATGTACTGTTATTATCTCCACCTGGCACAGCCAGAAGAGGACTGGCCACCCCTCAGAGCCTGGTTCCTCTCTAGGTTTCTTCCTAGGTTCCAGACTTTCTAGGGAGTTTTTCCTAGCCACTGTGCTGTTTGGGGTTTTAGGCCCGGTTTCCGTACAGCACTTTATGACATTGGCTGATGTAAAAAGGGCTTTATAAACGAATTGATTGATTCCAGGTGAAGTTGGTTTAGTGAATGCCAAGTGTGTGCTATTCTTACTCTCAGTAAGTTGAGACCCTGACTGAGTTCCTAAAAAATACATTTGATTCAATTTTATCGATAAACATTGTGAAGTTTTGCAGTACAGTACTGCTCAAAACCTACTGCAACCACTGAGGATCTGCAACAGCTTACCACAGTAATCCTTTCTAGCACGATATACACTTATTCCAGAAAGCACACCAGATATACCCGGGCATTATGTGGCTGAGCGATGAGGAGAAACAAATGTTTTTTGCAGAATATTTAGATAAAGCCTGGAATAAAAGAAAAAGGGCTACCTATAATTAAATTGTACAAATATTTAGCTTCTATGTGGTAAATGGCACGTGTGTATATAGATGGTGTATAGGCTTGTCTCCCATATGAATCTTCTCTTTGTTCCAGACTGGGTTCAAATGCCTTCTGTTTCTTTTTTTCTGTTTTTGTATGTATGTATGTATGTATGTATGTATGTATGTGTGTGTGTGTGTGTGTAATAATGTGTGTGTGTGTGTATGTATGTATGTATGTCCTTTTACTGCTCTAGGGATATAATTATTGTTTGGATAACCTTTATTTACTAATATGTATAGATTTTTAACTTACATTTCTTCACTCTTTATGCAATGCACAATGCAGAGAACACTGGATGAAGAATTGTCATTTAATTACCACAGTGAATTATTGTAATCTTTGTTTGTGTCAGTTAATCCCATAAGGGATGGATTGCCAATTGGTGATTTAACACGAAAATGAAATTTCATTTAATTCATTCACTTTTTATTTTTGGGTCAACCGCTTGATCTGCACTTGGATGTAGTCAGATAGCTCTCAGGCCTCATTTGTCTTCCATTATTTTGTGGGAGGAGACTTTGTCTTGCCCAAGACTTTGTCTTGCTCCAACTTCTGCATCCATATTCAGATTGTTTGTGTTCAGCATTGCCTGTGGCAATATGGACATGCTCTGCATGAATTGTCATTCATGACCGCTGCTGTACATTTTATACGATAATCAAACATCAACACCATGAGTTAAAATTCTGATATTTTCATTTATTTAACATGCTTTTCTTTGTGTCCATTTGTCAATTTCGAATAATACATTAACATCTGGTATAAGTTAAAGCACATATATACACAAACATTTCAAATGATTCAGTTGAACATTTGACAGAGGAATCTCTTTTAGAGACAAAGTTATACATATTTTTGTACACAAGTACACTCTTGTACACAAGTACATATTTGTTATTGTAATAAATCAATGTAAAGGTGCAGTCATATGAAAACCATACAACCATAGCCTACAAGTGGTAGAATCATTTTGTCACGTGACTATCAACTACCTCAGGTTTCTGTAATAAGTCAAATGACTCGATTGGAATACCAAGTTCCTGATATAGGCAAGCAGTATACACAGTAACAGTACCCATTCCCTTTTCATTCAAGAGAAAGTCAGTAGATGTGCCCAGACACTCAGGAGTCAATTTGTCAGTTAAACTGTAAACCTTTCTACTTGTGGCATTGTATCTGTTAAATATGCTTATGAAAAGTGCCTATTATCAAAAAAGCTTCCATCTGACCCTCTCCGGTGCCCTCTGCCATTGTCTCTAAACCGAGCACAGGGAGAAGCTGTGCTGGATTGTCACAGCACCTGGCAAGGCTGTGATTTTATTGGCTCAAACAGTAGGTTGTTAGCACAATAGCATGCTAAGACATTAGCCCATTAGCACCCAGCAAGGCTGTGTTTGATGATCTCTTTGGACTGGGGAGGGATCCTGTCAGGGAAGGCCACCTGGAATTCCACCACCAGGTCGCCACGTGTGGAGGGGGTCTTGGCGTGGGGCAGGCCCTCGCCCCTCAGCCGCCGGATGCCGCCGGGCTTGATGACATCACTGCATGGCAGCGGCATCGTCCTGTTGTCCAGGGTGGGGACGTTGACTGTGCATCCACATAGAGCCTGGAAGGAAACAGAGAGGAAGATCGAATTTGTTAGTTTTCCGGTTCCTTGTTTTATGTTGAGAGCCTTTGGTTACATAATACAGTACATGCAGCAGACTCCATACCAAAATTAGCTGCAGTTGGAACTTCTGAATGAATGTATGAAACTCTTACCTAACCATGGCAATTTTCCAAGTGAATGTGTTATATCACAGAATTGAATGTAGAGCATTTACCCCCTAAAGACAATGCTTTGCTCTGTTATGCAATGATAAGTGTTACAAATATCATACCGGTAATCTTCTCTGTATTCTGGCTGTGCGTGTGGGTGTCGGTACTCAACAGAGTGACTGAGTGGGGCCATGGGAAGATGGAGAGGAGCTCTTTGAAGAGGCTGCCATGTCTGTGAACGCTCTCATACTAATCTGAGGAGCATAGGACGTGGGAGTGAGTGACTGCGAGCCAGAGAGAGAGGGCGAGAGGAAGCTAAAGGCTGGCAGAGGAGTCAGTGAGGGAGCGAAGTGAAAGAAGTGTGAGGGGGCGGCCGACACAGAGGCTATATTTAGCTACAGCTGCTGCTCTCTGCAGGGTGCACTGCACTGTGTGTTCGTGGGGGTCTGTGAGCTGAGCTAAGGACAAGGTTGGAGCGGTGGTGGGTTAGCTGAGGGGGGCTCTGAATAGAACAGTGTTTTATTATTTATCTATTCTACAGCCACCGATTTGAGCCATTGCCCAAAGTATGGAAGTGGCACACTTCAGCCGTGCCTTGAATCTTCATGTAATCCTACCTAAACTAAAAGTATGGCAGTGCTGTAATTCTGCTAAGACTTACTGTGTTATACACCCAAATAAATGTAGGGTTGACACACAAACACAAACTTACTTCTTTGAGGGTGATCTTGGCTGTAAACACAATGTGGGACCCATCCCTCTTGTAGTGGGGGTGTTTCTTGTCCTTGAGAACGAAAGCCACGTCGGCGGGTATGTTGTTGGGCGTCTCGTCGCCCTCTCTGGGGAAGGTGATCTTGGTACCTTCCTTCCACCCCTTCTTTACCACCACGTTCAGGACCTTGTCCTCAGTGCGCAGGCTGCGGCCGTCCGGATTGAGACGGCGCCGAGTGATCTTCATGTGCTTGGTGCAGCCATGGAACACCTCTTCCAGGGTCACCAGGAGGTCGTGCACCACCGCCATGCCTTGCAGACGCCGACGTCCGCGCCGAAGCTTCTCGCCAGTGGGGCCATAGTTACTGTGGTAACCACCGACGTGGCTGAAGGTGAAGCGGCTGAAGGGGTTGAAGAGCTCCTCCTCGCCGTCGGGCCCGAAGAAGATGTCGAAGTGGTCGGAGCCTTGGAAGAAGGAGGAGAATGTGGCATGGGCGTCACCGTGGTAACTGTACTGATGGGTGTTGTTCTCCTTGCCTGCCATGGACACTCCGCCTCCGTTCTTAAGACCTGAGACACAAAAGGAAAAAAGACAGTTAGTACAGTTTACTCAGGCAGAAGATGTGTGATCTTCAATCTGGTCCAATCTTCTATTCTACTTATCACTCTGAGACAAAGTTCTTACTCATGTATATTTGGTTTAACACTTCTGGAGGGCTTACAAAATTTACATTTGGCAATTTTTTGAGTTTGCAGAAACATTTTCTTGGTGGATGGCTGAATAATTTATCAGCCTGCGGTTGTCTCCACCACACATGTTGGGCTGGCTCTCTGGTGGACCAGGTTCTGCAGATTTTTTGCTAGATGCAACAGCAATTGGCAACGATACTGCTGCTTACCATCAACCATTCAACAATGCATCTGCCTGTGCTATAGTAACTACTTCTACTCAACTGACAAAGGCAAAGAGCCCTACTAGGCTACTGCTGGTTAAATTACAAGGGAAGGAAGGAAAGGCTCTCACCTTCTTCTCCAAACTGATCATAGATGACTCTCTTCTTGGGGTCGGTCAGAATCTCGTAAGCTTCTGCGATCTCCTTGAACTTGTCTGCGGCGTCAGCGGCGCTATTCTTGTCGGGGTGAAACTTTAGGGCCATCTTCCTGTATCCCTTCTTGATCTCATCTTCGTTGGAGTCTGTCTCGACGCCCAGGACCTTGTAGAAATCCTTCCCCATAGGCTTGATGGACATAACAGGCACCTCTTGGTCCTTTTGGTTCTCCTGGAGAAACAGGATGAGAGAAGAAACACGTTAGATCTCTATAGCCTACAGATGTCAACCCCCTTATAAAAGAACAAATGCCTGACTGAATTACACCCACCAATAGATTCACTTTGTCCTTTGTCTAAAAGTCAGATTCGAACTGTGCCTCAATGAAAAGATATGAAACCAGAGTTGGATAAGATGTGGTAGAAAGATAACTAATTCCCTGGCCTGTGGGTTCTAAACCGTCCTGATAGTGCTCTCGTTGCCATGCCCATGATAATGCATTGCTAAGCATCTGTCACCTTTATGACACCCAGCAGGTGTGACATTCAACAGTTGATTGAGAATGACCAAGACAAATAGCACAGAGTCACCAATGATTATCAGGAAAGCCTACTGTGCTAGTTTGTACCAATATCAGAAGATGCATACTTGGAAATGTTAGTGTTATGAATACAAATGACCACAATATCAATGTATTATTAAATATTGCATTCAGCCAATGAAAACAGTGTTATGTTAAAACTAGCCCATGGCAAATGCAATTATGTCCATTCTTACCGACTAAAATTCAGATATTTATCTGCTCACCTATAATACAGACAATGTGAATATGGGGGGAGCTCGTGTGTATGAGCATGGTGAAGCAGACTGCAGCTCCTACCACAGATCCTGGATGCACCCTGATTGTCTCAACTAGGCTACACTGTCTGCAGGATACTGGGGAACCCATTGTTCCCATACAAGTTGAACAGGCTATAGTTCGAAAAGAACATTCAATATTTGACATAAATCACTATGCTTAATCTCAAAGACTATTCTCAGCAATTAGCAACATCTTTGAACTCAGTCTTTTTAACGACACAACCATAAGGCACAATTAATGACTATATGCGTAAAATGAGCTTTGATATAATTCATTACAATCAGTAAATTACTGAAATTAATACAATTGTAAAAATATAACTTACCCCTGACGAAGAGCCCGAGCTGTCATTCCTGTTCATAACGCGGACCTTGCACTTGACATTTTTGGTTTTCACTCCAAACTGTGTCCAGATCAGAACCATAGTGTTCTTTTATTGAGGAGCTGTCCGCTGTTCTGTGGTGCTGAACGTTTCTTAGCTGTTTTAGCTGTGCTTGAGCTGTTGGTTGACTGAACCGCTGACTGCAGACTGTGCTATATACCGCCGCCGCAGCCCTTTACTATACACTCACCACCCACGCAGCGTGACTGAGCTTTCCCAAAACCCGCCCATTTTCATACGCACAAGAGGGAATACCGTGCCTACCGATTACTCCTAGAGACCATTGGTGTTCGCAGCATTATCACGCGGATGTAACAGCCTCCTTCTCCTTCTTGAGGCTCGTTTCCGGAATTCTGAGCAGAAGCTCATGGAACAGTCACGACCAGTGAGGTGAATCCTCAGAGCTGTCGAGGGTTGAAGACTGACTGACAGATAGACATCCCTAGAGGCTATTTAATCCCCCTGACATGGACCATTGGATTGAACAATCCCTTGAAGCTGTGATCAGAGAAATTAATCGTTAATGTTTTCTAGTCAAGTACTAATTTATATGACTATATATACTCTGAAGCTCAGTTGGTAGAGGATTGCGCTTGCAACGCCAGGATATTGGGTTCGATTCCCAGGACGACCCTTATTTAAAATGTGTGCATGCATGACTGTAAATCCATTAAGATAAAAGTGTCTGCTTACTGGTTTATATTATCATATTTAATAGGGGAACAGATAAGGACATACGATCCCAGTATGGTGACATCATGCATTCTCCATCTACTTCATAACAACAAAGTGTTTATTTGAGGTTCTGTAGGATGCTCATCTGGTTGTTAGATATCTGGTTAGATTAGATGTGCTTCATATGAACAAAGTATAGAATAGAAATGGACTGATGATAGATTCAAAGAAACCATTTGAGTATCCTGCAAGACTTATTTGGTGTTGTTTTGTCTAGCAGTATGAATTGTATAAGTGGACATCCAGTACAGTTGAAGTAAGGACCTGTGTTGTTGTGCACAGCAGTTTATGGTTATGGAACAAAAAGTGGACATACATGGCCATGTTTCCTTTTCTATGATGCTCACCACAGCCAATGGGAGAGATGGATTCTCCATCTTTCAGTGGAGTCTCCCATTCACTCCAACAGGAAATGGAGACAAATTTGGTCTGAACATGGGGAGTCAGGAGCGTCACTGGCTCTGGCTGGAGTGGGGCTCTTCTACAGCAGAGAGAGGGATGGTTCTAGAATGCAACGAATTAGGACATTCTGTTCTATTCACAGTATTCTCACTCTCCCATCTGCCCACGGGAACATTGGGACTGGTGGAAATCAGAGCTCGCTGTCTCTCTCGCCTTTTTTTCTCTCCTCGAATAGAAAATCACAGTTATTAATGTGTCGTGTCACACTGAGACTATGGCTGGAGGGGGCGGCAGGGGGGACGGCTCACGTGCCAAAGTGTACCAATAATACACAGACAAGCATGCAGAATGGGCGCACTCGCATGCGGTTGGTCACACTTCAGTACTTTATTTGAATCTAAATAAGCATTGTCATTGTCACATGCTAGGGGCTGTATTGTCACCGGTCTATTTATGGACTATGGAGCCGACTACAAAAGCTATCACACAAAAATACATTGTTGTACAATACAGAATTGTTGTACACCTTTATTCTTGTCTATATGATTTGCCTGAGGGCTGATACACTACATGTCCAAAGGTATGTGGACATACATTAAAATTAGTGGATTCTGCTATTTCAGCCACACCCGTTGCTGACAGGAGTAGAAAATTGAGCATACAGCTATACAATCTCCATAAACAAACATTGGCTATAGAATAGAGCTCAGTGACTTTCAACTTGGCGCAGACATAGGAATGCCACCTTTCCAACAAGTCAGTTGGTCACATTTCTGCCATGCTAGAGTTGCCACGGTCAACTGTAAGTGCTGTTATTGTCAAGTGTAAACGTCTAGGAGCAACGGCTCAGTCGCGAAGTGGTAGGCCACACAAGCTCAGAGAATGGGGCCGCTGAGTGCCAAAGATCCTAAAAATTGTCTCTCCTCGGTTGCAACACTATCGAGTTCCAAACTGCCTCTGGAAGCAACATCAGCACAATAACTGTTTGTTGGGAGCTTCATGAAATGGGTTTCCATGGCCGAGTAGTCGTACACAAGCCTAAGATCACCATGCGCAATGCCAAGCATTGGCTGGAGTGGTGTAAAGCTCACCACCTTTGGACTCTGGAGCAGTGGAAACGTGTTCTCTGGAGTGATGAATCATGCTTCACCATCTGGCAGTCAGACAGACGAATCTGAGTTTGGAGGATGCCAGGAGAACGCTACCTGCCCCAATGCGCAAACTGTAAAGTTTTGTGGAGGAAGAATAATAGTCTGGGGCTGTTTTTCATGGTTTAGGCCCCTTAGTTCCAGTGAAGGGAAATCTTAATGCTACAACATACAATGACATTCTAGACAATTCTGTGCTTCCAACTTTGTGGCAACAGTTTGGGGAAGGCCCTTTCCTGTTTCAGCATGACAATGCCCCTGTGCACAAAGCGAGGTCCATAAAGAAATGGTTTGTTGAGATCGGTGTGGAAGAACTTGACTGGCCTGCACAGAGCCCTCAACTCAACCCCATCGAAACATTTGGATGAATTGGAACACCGACTGTGAGCCAGGCCTAATCTCCCAACATCAGTGCCCGACCTCACTAATGTTCTTGTCTGAATGGAAGGAAGTCCCCGGCAGCAATGTTCCAACATCTAGTGGAAAGCCTTCCCAGAAGAGTATTAATGCCAATGAGTTTGGAATGAAATGTTCGACAAGCAGCTGTCCACATACTTTACTACTGCCTTGCCTCAGTAGTATTTGAACACAATATACACCATGTGGTGTATATTGTGTTCAAATACTACTGAGGCAAGGCACCTGTGAGCAGTTTCAAAGAATCACTATTTTCAGATTTAGTCTCTTATATTTACAGTTCAAAATGTTTAACAATTGTAATCAATATGACTAAATAGTCAAGCATTGGGTTGATGCTCTTCAGGGTTTTTGCTTCCTGTGCAGGCCTCCTCTTGCATAAATGTTTTTTCCCAGTGATTTCAGCTTCACTTGACACGACCACTGTGGTGCTGAAATCTCAGATTGCAGCTATTTACCTGTTGTTTACATCAGAGTTGTTGTGGACTGAGTCACTACAGCACTCTTTGCTGTGGCCCCCGAAATTATATGTATCACTCCTATTACATTTTTCTAAAATGTCTAACTTATACAGTGCCTTCAGAAAGTACTCAGACCCCTTCACCTTTTCCACATTTTGTTACATTACAGCCTTATTCTAAAATTGATGAAATCATTTTTTTCTCATCAATCTACACACAATACCCCATAATGATAAAGCAAAAACAGTTTTATTTTTAAACATTTTGCAAATTTAAATAAAAAAATGTGTATATATATAAAAACAACTGATTTATTACATTTACATAAGTGTTCAAACTTGGCTGTGTGCTTAGGGATGTTGTCCTGCCGGAAGGTGAAACTTCGCCCCAGTCTGAGGCCATGAGCGCTCTGGAGCAGGCTTTCATCAAGTATCTCTCTGTACTTTGCTCTGTTCATCTTTGCCCTGATCCTGACTAGTCTCCCAGTTCCTCCCGCTGAAAAACATCCCCACAGTATGATGCTGCCACCACCATGCTTCACCGCAGGGATGATGCCAGGTTTCCTCCAGACGTGAGGCTTGGCATTCAGGCAAAAGTGTTCAATCTTGGTTTCATCAGACCAGAGAATCTTGTTTCTCATCGTCTGAGAGTGTTTAGGTTCCTTTGGCAAACTCCAAGCGGGCTGCCATGTGTCTTTTACTGAGGAGTAGCTTCTGTTTTTTTATTTTTTATTTTTTATTTTTTACATTTTTAATTTATTTCACCTTTATTTAACCAGGTAGGCTAGTTGAGAACAAGTTCTCATTTGCAACTGCGACCTGGCCAAGATAAAGCATAGCAGTGTGAACAGACAACAACACAGAGTTACACATGGAGTAAACAATTAACAAGTCAATAACACAGTAAAATAAAAGAGTCTATATACATTGTGTGCAAAAGGCATGAGGAGGTAGGCAAATAATTACAATTTTGCAGACCACTCTCCATAAAGGCCTGATTGGTGGAGTGCTGCAGAGTTGCTTGTCCTTCTGGAATCTTCTCCCATCTCCACAGAGGAACTCTCGAGCTCTGTCAGAGTGACCATCAGGTTCTTGGTCACCTCCCTGACCAAGGCCCTTCTCACCTGATTGCTCAGCATCTTCAATGCTGCACACATTTTTTGGTACCCTTCCCCAGACCTGTGCCTCGACACAATCCTGTCTCAGAGCGCTACGGACAACTCCTGTAGCGCTCAATTCCTGTCAACTGTGGGACATTATATAGACAGGTGTGTACCTTTCCAAATCAGGTTCAATCATTTGAATTCACCACAGGTGTTTATTTTTAACCACCGTTTTTTATTTTAAATACATTTTCTAAAAAGAAAAAAAACTGTTTTCGCTTTGTCATTATGTGGTGTAGATTGCTGAGGATTAAATTTTTAAAATACATTTTAGAATAAGGCTGTAATGTAACAATGTGGAAAAAGTCAAGGGGTCTGAATACTTTCTGAAGGCACTGTATATCATGGCCCATGGCTAATGAGAAACTGAAAGCATGAATATGAATGACAATATCCCATGAGTTAATCTTTCTTCCTCTGATCAAAGTGTTTGACCTATGACAGATGAACAGATTATGGTGTGTGGCAGTGTGTGTTGTAAGTGCGATCCTTCACAGTCCAGTCCACCACCTTCCCCTATGTGGGAGTAGTAGGTGCTGCTGAGTCACATTGTGCTCTCAGCATTCACAAAGGACAGTGCATTCCCAAAGTAAGTGACACTAACCCACCTCATCCCTCTTCGTCCCACTCACACACTGTCTGTCATAGTCTATTCAGTCACTGAAAGGTTACAGAGCCCAGTGTAATTTAGTGTAGATCAGTAGTGTGTTGATCTGAATAGAGCAGGGTTAGACAACTCTAATCCTGAAGTACCTGTTCATCAGTTAATGTCACTGGGTTTGTTTATCCTAGCCTGTAATCTGTAAAGCACTTTGTGACAACTGCTCATGTAAAACATTTAAATAAAAGGGCTTTTATAAAATACATTTGATTTGTAGATTGAGTGCAGAGAGTTTGTCTGGTTTTCTGAGTCTAAATCAGTCGCTGAGGTTGGCACACGTGTGAGAAGTTAAAGCAGGAATCCCTGAGGAATTCGATCAGAATCACCCATCGCTAGAGTGATGGTGTGTTTGGAATAGTCCCCAGGGTTGTCACTAGTTACCACAGCCTCAAATTCTAAATCGTTGGACTCCAATCAAGTTGTAGAAACATCACAAGGATGATCAATGGAAACAGGATGAGACTTGATATTGAGCTCAGGTGCATCACAAAGGGTCAGAATACTTATGTAAATAATGTATTTCTGTTTTTTCTAGAAACCTTTTTGGCTTTGTCATTATGGGGTATTGTGTGTATATTGCTGAGGAAAAAATAGACATTTTCTCCATTTTAGAATGTCTGTAACTTAACAAAATGTGGAAACAGTCATGGTTTCTGAATACTTTCCAAAGGCACTGTAGTAGAAATTCATGACAAAAAATGGCCTAGTTTTTTGGTCTTAATTTAAGGTTAGGCATAAGGTTAGCAGTGTGGTTAAGGTTAGATTTAAAATTAGATTTTAAGAAGAGAAATTGTAGAAATAGGCGAGTTTAGCCATGATTATGACTATGTGGCTGTGGTAACTAGTGACGACCAGTTCCCAGAGCTGTTTTAATGAGAGTGGAGGATGTGAGGAAGTGGACTATCAAGAACGTGATTCAGTTCATTTTTAGTTGAGTAATCCTTTTTTTCAATCTCCTCGCCCAACCCCTCATCTTGTTTCTGCTCTATTCCCCTCCCTCTCTCCTGTCTGCTTTTACTCTCACGTGTCTGGGAGTGTGACTGTCACTGAACGTGTGTCACGGTTTAACACAGACACACCGAGAAAATATATACAGATATACATACGTACCCACGCAAACACACACAGTATAATTTATGCAATTACTTCCCACCTGATGTTGGGAGGGGACTGGTGAAACAAAGAGGATCGTGGACACGTTTCAGAGAATATCTCTCACAAATGTGTCTTCTTCACATCCATCACTGTCCTCTCCAATAATATGACTCTACCTCCGAGTGCAGACGAGGCGAGGTCGTGATGTACAGTACCAGTCTGAAAATAGCCTGGTTTTTCTGGAAGAGAACTTAATGAGAGCGCCCTTTAACAACTCACTGGCTGAACTGCTGTGATGATCTACTGCACTGTAAATTCCTCTCTACATCCAAAGAGAATAAATGTATTTCTGTTCGGTTGTATCCCCCCTCACCTCTCTACTAATCTAATAAATAGAATAGGTAAACTTGTAACAGAAAGTGTTTCATATAAACAGTGCTTATTTTGAGATTCCAAAAATGACTCCTTCAGACACAGCAGTAGCATCGGCTTCCTTTGGTGAGTGCTGCCCTCTACTGAGCAATACAGTTATTACAAATTAGTGGCACAGCCTGAATCAAAGCCCATATGTAAAAAGGTGTACTAGCAAAACACAACTATAAATTCTACAATAAAATATTGAGTCCCATGTAAGGATGCTAAACATGTTGTAATCCAAAGACTATTAGGCTCATTGCAAAAGTATTTGTAGAATATAGTGAAACTCCAGCCCGGAATCATATTCAGTGTGGATTCCAGGATAGAAAAACTGTGCTTTTCAAAACAGTAGAGGAAGATGAAATTAAGTCAGAGGTTTCTTTGACTGTAAGACAATAGCTATTGATATCCTAGCCAATATGTTTTCAATGTTTCTAACTCCAGCGTTGACTTTACTATAATTTGCTAACATTTTCCTATAATTTTTCCATGGGCTACCAGCATTCACGGAGAGATAGGCTATTCACTTTGTGTCCTCAGAACACACACTACTCTACTGACAGGCTGATATGAGGCTTTATCTCTTCTCTTTTCTCCAGCAGTTTCTCCTCTTTACTGACGTTCTGCTGAACCTCCTGGTGATTTTCTGGTGACCCCTCTTTGTTGTAGCGCCTGTTTTCCTCAGGGTACGTCACGGCCGACAGAGGCAGTCTGTGTATGGCTCTGGATTCAGTGGTGATGAGGAGGAAGGTGAGGGCAGACAGGCAGAAAGGCCAGGTGCATGCTGGTAGCCCAAACTGAAAACAACAGGTGATATGGTATAAGTAGAGTTAAGAAATTATATCAAGCATCTCAGAATAATAATTCTTATTTACCTATCATTTCTGTCTTTTACCTGGCACTTCTACTCTGAGATGCTTGATACGTACGACCCTAGGTATTGTTGATTGTCTACTGGGTGATGTAACAGACTCACTGACACTTTAGAAAATTGCCCTGGTTAGGTAAGAATGTTTCATACATGAATTCAGAAGTACTGCAGCTAATTATGGTATAGGGTCGGCTGCTTGTACTGCATTATGTAACCAAAAGCTCTCAACATAACAGGAACCGGAAGACTAACCAATCAAAAAATATTCACTCTTTATAGGCTGAAATTCATTTTTGTTTGACATATTAGACAAGTACAGCACATTCAAATTAGTGGCAGCAGTACATTAGATGTTGACCAAGAATGAAATAAAAATGTAAGTACTTACTATGGACATCAGATTTGAAATGGCCAAACCCATGTACGCACAGAAGAAGGCTGAAAGTAGAAAAACAACAACTGGCTTCATTGAATGGGTGTTCATGAAGTAGACTGCTTGTCTGACAGCATTGAGTAAGGTGAAGGTGCTGTTTCTGAACCTACCACAGGTAACAGCCAGTAGATGACTCTGCCATGTCAGTGCATAGAACACCCCTCCAATAGCGATGCAGGACAGACAACTGTTGTAGCCCCACAGTCCTGAGTAGATGTCCTCATGAGGAGCAGCCAGAACAAGACCTACATTGAACAGGACATACAATAGAACTAGGTCCAGATTTCCCTGCCCATGTGATTTGACCATGAAAAGCTCTGGGCCCTAGTACCTAGTTCAACTCCTGGCCCCAATTATAGCCTGTGAATAAAGAATTGCCAATATATGGCTTACATCTACATTATTTTGCTTCACGATGATGCACAACAAATCAGCTTGGGATATGTTGAATTTAACTTCAAAATTGACTAATGAACACGAAAACAATAGCATACTTCCGATGTTTCTAATTCGGTGTACATTAAAAAAATCATGTTCACAACTGTCATGCTCCCCAGTTATTTTTTTGAGATGCACTCTTAAGATAGTTTAAGGAAGTACAGCTCCTGTTGTGTTCTGTGATGCAATTTATACCACTCTCGGTTATATCTCTAAAGAGCATGTCCATTGGTATTGTTAATGAGTATAGCCATTAAAACCAAACGGGTTTTGTATCCCAATCAGTATTTCCACAGTATGTGCTGGGATTAGAGGTCAGGTGTACACAATTCTCTGAGAGGAAGTCTCTTACCGGACACTACACCAACAATAGAGCCCAGTACAGCGTGCATGCAGATGGTTGGGGAGGAAAGCAGCAGGGCTATGATGAAGATTCCTCCTGTCCAGGGGCAGTCACAGCCGTACACCTGACCCACGCCAACTGGCACCGCCATCAAGAGCTGCACCAGGAAGTAACCAACAAGCAGGCTATCACCAACCACTGATCCTGGGTGAGATCTATTTCCCTTCCTCACTTTGGGTTAGGATTGGGAGTAAGGTAATCTGATCCTAGATCTGTCACTTCTACCTTATGGTAGCTAACACCACAAGCTACCATAATCCTACATCCACTCAATACACTTTTGTTGGAAAGTTCAGTGAAATTGTTTCTTTGGACTATATCTGTGAGGATTATGTGTTTGACCAATTTTTGTTTCTTTAGTTGTTGAAGTGACAGAATCATCTAGAATATGTTGGAGAGGTTGTTTAGAAACACACAAGGTTACAGTGTTGTGACTCGGAGGCTGTCCTAATATGGACACCGTACAGGGTACTGTCCTACCTGAGGTATGCTTCGTTCTGCCAAGGTGGTGTTCAGATGGAGGGAGGACTTTGGCTGCACTAGCACCTGGGGAAAGCAGAAGGGTATTAGGATATTGGGAGGTGTGTGTGTGTGTGGTATGTAAGAGTGTGTGAGTGCATATGTACACTACCGTTCAAAAGTGTGGGCTCATTTACAAATGTCCTTGTTTTTGAAAGAAAATCAAAAATAATATTGTCCATTAAAATAACAAAATTGATCAGAAATGCAGTGTAGACATTGTTAATGTTGTAAATGACTATTGTAGCTGGAAACGGCAGATTTTTTTTGTTTAAATGGAATATCTACACAGGCGTACAGAGGCCCATTATCAGCAACCATCACTCCTGTGTTCCAATGGCACATTGTGTTTGCTAATCCAAGTTTATAAATGTATAAAGGCTAATTGATCATTAGAAAATCATTTTGCAATTATGTTAGCACAGCTGAAAACTGTTGCAATAAAACTGGCCTTCTTTAGACTTGTTGAATATCTGGAGCATCAGCATTTGTGGGTTCGATTACAGACTCAAAATGGCTAGAAACAAAGTCCTTTCTTCTGAAACTCATCAGTCTATTCTTGTTCTGAGAAATGAAGGCTATTCCATGCGCGAAATTGTCAAGAAACTGAAGATCTTGTACAACGCTGTGTACTACTCCCTTCACAGAACTGCGCAAACTGTCTCGAACCAGAATAGAAAGAGTGGGAGGCCCCGGTGCAGAACTGAGCAAGAGGACAAGTACATTGGAGTGTCTAGTTTGAGAAACAGATGCCTCACAAGTCCTCAACTGGCAGCTTCATTAAATAGTACCCGCAAAACACCCATCTCAACGTCAACAGTGAAGAGGCGACTCCAGGATGCTGGCCTTCAAGGCAGAGTTCCTCTGTCCAGTGTCTGTGTTCTTCTCCCCATCTTAATCTTTTCTTTTTATTGGCCAGTCTGAGATATGGCTTTTTTTAACTCTGCCTAGAAAGCCAACATCCTGGAGTCGCCTCTTCACTGTTGACGTTGAGATTGGTGTCTTGCGGGTACTATTTAATAAAAGTGCCAGTTGTGGATGTGAGGCATCTGTTTCTCAAACTAGACGCTCTAATGTACTTGTCCTCTTGCTCAGTGGTGCACCGGGGCCTCCCACTCTTTCTATTCTGGTCAGAGACAGTTTATGCTTTTCTGTGGAAGTCGTACGAGATCTTCAGTTTCTTGGCAATTTCTCGCATAGAATAGCCTTAATTTCTCTGAACAAGAATAGACTGACGAGTTTCAGATGACCAATTAGCCTTTTTAAATGAGAAACTTGGATTAGATATTCCATTTTTTTTATATAAATCTGCCGTTTTCAGCTACAATAGTCATTTACAACATTAACAATGTCTACACTGTATTTCTGATCAATTTTATGTTATTGTAATGGACAATTCTTTGATTTTCTTTCAAAACAAGGACATTTGTAAGTGACCCCAAACTTTTGAACGGTAGTGTACCTCTGTGTGTACGTGAGTATATTTTGGGCCTACCTCTGGAAAGTAGGGGTGGTGAGACCCCATGGCAGCCATGTGCAAACACACAAGGATGTTGAATGGTAGAGTGAACACAGGGAGGTCCCATTTGCTGAAAACTGAGCCCAGGGCACTGGAGACTATGGGACTGAACAGGAAGTGAAGAACACACAACAAGAAGCTTGAAATATGATCATAATCAGGTAGAGGAAAAAAGGAAATGGAGGGTTGGATCATTATTTAGAAGTTAGGGTGTTTCAGTTTAATTCAATTTTAGCGTTGTTTCAGCTGGCTGTGAACACATTGGACAATAGTGCATACAGTGTTTTTAAGGAGACATACAAAACAGGTCTGCTGAAACTTTTGAGGCCTACATGGATATACCTGGCTACCATACTCTGCACTGGAGCCTGCACTGGGGTATTATCTGAGCAGAAACCTGTCCACTGCTGCTTTCATACTTCCACTTGACATTGTGTATTGGATGTTTTTAGACTACTGCCAAACTAACTCCACTTGGTTTAGCCTACTTGGATTAACTCTGACTTTCCCGTGGCCCGGTGTAAGCGCTTGCCTCCCTCCCATCTTCCACCGGCCTGTACTGGAAACTACAGTCGTGGCCAAAAGTTGAGAATGACACAAATATACATTTTCACGAAGTCTGCTGCCTCAGTTTGTATGATGGCAATTTACATATATTACAGAATGTTATGAAGAGTGATCAGATGAATTGCAATTAATTGCAAAGTCCCTCGTTGCCATGCAAATGAACTGAATCCCCCAAAAACATGTCCACTGCATTTCAGCCCTGCCACAAAAGGACCAGCTGACATGTCAGTGATTCTATCATTAAAACAGGTGTGAGTGTTGACGAGGACAAGGCTGGAGATCACTCTGTCATGCTGATTGAGTTCGAATAACAGACTGGAAGCTTCAAAAGGAGGGTGGTGCTTGGAATCATTGTTCTTCCTCTGTCAACCATGGTTACCTGCAAGGAAACACGTGCCGTCATCATTGCGTTGCACAAAAAGGGCTTCACAGGCATGGATATTGCTGCCAGTAAGATTTCACCTAAATCAACCATTTATCGGATCATCAAGAACTTCAAGGAGAGAAGTTCAATTGTTGTTAAGAAGGCTTCAGGGCACCCAAGAAAGTCCAGCAAGCGCCAGGATCGTCTCCTAAAGATGATTCAGCTGCGGGAACGGGGCACCACCAGTACAGAGCTTGCTCAGGAATGGCAGCAGGCAGGAGTGAGTGCATCTGCAAGCACAGTGAGGCGAAGACTTTTGGTGGATGGCCTGGTGTCAAGAAGGGCAGCAAAGAAGCCCCTTCTCTCCAGGAAAAATATCAGGGACAGACTGATATTCTGCAAAAGGTACGGGGATTGGACTGATGAGGACTGGGGTCAAGTCATTTTCCCTGATGAATCCCCTTTCCGATTGTTTGGGGGCATCCGGAAAAAAGCTTGTCCAGAGAAGACAAGGTGAGCGCTGCCATCAGTCCTGTGTCATGCCAACAGTAAAGCATCCTGAGACCATTCATGTGTGGGGTTGCTTCTCAGCCAAGGGAGTGGGCTCACTCACAATTTTGCCTAAGAACACAGCCATGAATAAAGAATGGTATAAACACATCCTCCGAGAGCAACTTCTCTCAACCATCCAGGAACAGTTTGCTGACGAACAATGCCTTTTCCAGCATGATGGAGCACCTTGCCATAAGGCAAAAGTGATAACTAAGTGGATCGGGGAACAAAACATCTATATTTTGGGTCCATGGCCAGGAAACTCCCCAGACCTTAATCCCACTGAGAACTTGTGGTCAATCCTCAAGAGGCGGGTGGACAAACAAAAACCCACAAATTCTGACAAACTACAAGCATTGATTATGCAAGAATGGGCTGCCATCAGTCAGGATGTGGCCCAGACGTTAATTGACAGCATTCCAGGGCGGATTGCAGAGGTCTTGAAAAAGAAGGGATCAACACAAATATTGACTCTTTGCATCAACTTCATGTAAATGTCAGTAAAAGCCTTTGACACTTATGAAATGCTTGTAATTATACTTCAGTATTCCATAGTAGTATCTGACAAAAACATCTAAAGACACTGAGGCAGCAAACTTAATATTTGTGTCATTCTCAAAACTTTTGGCCATGACTGTCCATCCCTTCCAATGTGCTTCTCTCCTGGCTATCATACTGGTAACATGGCCTCCGTTGCGTTACTGTTTTGATTGGCCCCAGCATTTAATGGCATTGAGTACAGGGGCTTGCGAAAGTTTTCAACCCCTTGGCATTTTTCCTATTTTGTTGCCTTACAATCTGGAATTAAAATTGATTTTTTGGGGGTGTGTATGATTTGATTTACACAACATGCCTACCACTTTGAAGCTGCAAAGTATTTTTCATTTTGAAACAAACATGAAATAAGACAAAAAAACATAATACTTGAGCTTGCATAACTATTCACCCCCCAAAGTCAATACTTTGTAGAGCCACCTTTTTCAGAAATTACAGCTGCAAGTCTCTTGGGGTAGGTCTTGATAAGCTTGGCATATCTAGCCACTGGGCCCATTCTTCAAGGCAAAACTGCTCCAGCTCCTTCAAGCTGGATGGGTTCCGCTGGTGTAGAGTGATCTTTAAGTCATACCACAGATTCTCAAATGGATTGAGGTCTGGGCTTTGACTAGGCCATTCCAAGGCATTTAAAAATATGTTTCCTTTTAAACCACTCGAGTGTTGCTTTAGCATTATGCTTAGGGTCCTTGTCCTGCTGGAAGGTGAACCTCCGTCCCAGTCTAAAATCTCTGGAAGCCTGAAACCGGTTTCCCTCAGAAATGTCCCTGTATTTAGCGCCATCCATCATTCCTTCAATTCTGAACAGTTTCCCAGTCCCTGCCGATGAAAAACATGCCCACAGCATGATGCTGCCACCACCATGCTTCACTGTGGATATGGTGTTCTCGGGTGAGGAGAGGTGTTGGGTTTGCCCCAGACATGGCATTTTCCTTGATTGCCAAAAAGCAACATTTTTGTTTTGTCTGACCAGTGTACATTCTTCCATATGTTTGGGGAGTCTCCCACATGCCCTTTGGCGAACACCAAACGTGTTTGCTTATTTTTTTTCTTTAAGCAATGGCTTTTTTTCTGGCCACTCTTTCATAAAGCCCAGTTCTGTGGAGTGTACAGCTTAAAGTGGTCCTATGGACAGATACCCCAATCTCCGCTGTGGAGCTTTGCAGCTCCTTCAGGGTTATCTTTGGTCTCTTTGTTGCCTCTCCGATTAACGTCTTCCTTGCCTGGTCTATGAGTTTGTGGACGGCCCTCTCTTGGCAGGTTTGTTGTGGTGCCATATTCTTTCCATTTTTTAAATTGATGTATTTAATGGTGCTCCGTGCAATGTTCAAAGTTTCTTCTCCACAACATTGTCCCTGACCTGTTTGGAGAGTTCCTTAGTCTTGGTGGGGCCCCTTGCCTAGTGGTGTTGTAGACTCTGGGGCCTTTCAGAACAGGTGTGTATATATACTGAGA
The DNA here is from genome assembly GCF_036934945.1 of Oncorhynchus masou masou. Taxonomy (NCBI): domain Eukaryota; kingdom Metazoa; phylum Chordata; class Actinopteri; order Salmoniformes; family Salmonidae; genus Oncorhynchus; species Oncorhynchus masou. The sequence continues at coordinate 71,967,494 of NC_088239.1, read as the reverse complement.
TCATGTGGCATTTAGATTGCACACAGGTGGACTTTATTTAACTAATGTGACTTCTGAAGGTAATACCTTTCCCCTTTTTCCTCTCTCTACTCCGATGTGACTATTGAAAATTGCTTTGTTAACATAGAGTGTCTGGGAACATCAAAAAGGTGGGAAACGGAACCGTATTTTGGTAATCCAACCAGTTGAAAATATGTGTTGGTACTTAATGAATATGATGTCAGATCAGTTGGTGTCTGAGACATTATTACTGATGATAGGACGACAAACTGTATCTTGGAATGTCTACACATTCTAGTTATCATCATATTCACATGGACTTGTGCAATTTAAATGTTTAAATATGAAACTATTTGTGAAAAGATGAAATATAATTTTAGCTTCTAAATGAGAGAATTGGTTTTCATGAGTGAACTATGCTCAATTCAGTGGCCCCGCCCATGTGAACAGACATTGGTTGTAAACTATGAAACACGGCCCTCTCTCCCAACCCTATATAAGCCCCTTTACAAAAATGTAACTTTCTGTTCGAAGGAAGTTAGGACAAGATCACCAACAGAACCAAGCCAACCTCAGCGTGAGCTCTGGTTGAACGACAAGAACCTAACAAAATTAGCATTGAATTTCAACGTGAAGATGACGATCAACACACCGAAAGGATGAATTTCGACTATACCAGCCAGAATATGAGCTTAAAGTATGGCAACTTGGTATGAACTTTGAACTCTTATTCACTAAAGAAGTGATACCTCCAAGCCAATGCGTTAGCAACCGCAGCTCTAAACGTGGGCTAGGAGAGGACAGACAGAGTATCCATTCTACCACGCTCCAGTTAACTACTAGACATTTGTCAGAGGACAAGAGATCCATGCTGGACAACTTCTATCTATGACCAATCTACCAAAGCGCAGCTCAGAGTAAATATTTATTGCATTTTCCTTTTTAAAATGGCCGTTTATTTAGAATGCATAAGATTCTGTATTTATGATAGCATAGCTGCCTACGGCCCGATAGAGAGACAAAAAAAATTAGCAGCTTACTTCATAAACTGGACAACATCATGATCTCGGCTATGCAGACAAATCCAGACATTCTGGTATTGGCTGAAACTTGGATCTATGGGGAGTTTGTGTTCAGAGATGACAGACAGGGTAGAGTCGGTGGAGTGGCCATTCTTATTAAAAATTATTTCTTTGTCTCCTAACTGAAAACCATTTTCCTTGCCCAAAAATGTTAGCTACCATCTTTAAGGCTTTGAGTGGGGAAACATGTATCTGTAACTGTTATAGGGGTCTACCGTCTTTTTAGTCTTATTTTATTAAATCAGAAGTTATTATCCTGGGTGTCTTTGCCCAAGACATTAGTGACCATTGCCCAGTTGTTTGTGTTAAAGATGTGAGAATACAAAAATCTGAAGCCTCATTTCATTACAAAGAGGAACTTGAAAAACTTTAGTGAACAGGCTCTTTTTTTAAATAATTTTTTTACATCTATTTTTAGTGACCTTGATTTGTATTTCAGCTATCTTTGAACCTGAATTAGCTATGAGACATTTAGCAGATGTCTTCAATAACCATGCTCCCTTCAAAACATTAAGGATTAAAGGTAGATTGAATGCCTGGTACACTCCGGAATTATCAGAAGTCATTCATGAAAGAGATGATGCTTGGGTCAAGGCCAGGAACACAGGCTTTCAGTGTATTGTACCAGCATCTTGCCTGAGATGCAGTGTCTTAGACCACTGCGCCACTACTTCCTCCTCACTGCCACAACAAATTACTTCAGACACTGGCCTCATTACAGGAAACAAATGACATCATTGATGCGTTTAATCACCATTTTATTTCAGCAGGCTCTTTGAAATAACTTCTAAGCCTATTCACAATGATATTGGTCAGGATGCTGATTGGGGAAACTTGCTGAATGATCAGAGAAATGACAGTCAAAGCTTTTCTTTTAGGCTACTTACAGAAAAATAAGTCATGGATGCTTTGCTAGCAATAGACAAGAAATCAACAGGGGCTGACCAATTGGATCCTGCCTACTTAACTGTGCAGCGCCCATCATTGTTGGCTCAATAACCCACATTTATTAAACATGATCTTAAATCATTATCACACCATTTCAAGGCTTCCTTTTATAGCTAAGATTTCTGAATCCTTGGTAAATGTATAACTTTGCTCTTTATTTATCTGAGAAATATATTTTGAATGTAAACCAATCTGGGTTTAGGCCTGGGCATAGTGCTATTAGAGCTACAACTTTAGATGTTAATGATCTTGTCAATGCTTTAGACACTCAAATTAAATGTGCAGCTTTGTTTGTGGACCTGTCTAAAGCGTTTGATACTGTTGCTCATGTTATTGTATTGAATAAGTTGTCTACGAAAGGCCTGAACTCTGACTGTTTATGGTTTCATGATTATATTAGTGCCAGAACTCAGGCCATGGTGATTGATGGGGTTGTCTGAATTTTTTGAAGTACATGAAGGTGCACCACAGGGATCAATTTAGTCAATTGGTCAATCTGTTAAAAATGTGACTTTTAAAAAACATAGATGAGCTGGTTAAGAAGCTAAGATTTAACGTTTTCTTTTTCTAGACACAGATCGTGCCTTTCTCTAAGCAGTGGGAAGTAAATGATTCAGCCAACCTTTGTTCTTGATTATTTTGATATTATTTATGCTGCTACTACTCTTAAACCTTTGGATGCCATCTACCATAGTTCCCTTCATTTTGTTACAGGTGACAGTTTTTATACTCATCACTGCATCAAAACTTCGCTGGACTTTGCTCAAGACCTATAGAGCTCTACATTATTCCCTTTTTGGCACTACTTCATTAACTTCCGTCTTATCTAACTTTGCTGTTGAAGTGTAGACACCCGAGTTGCCTAACCCGTTCACAGGATTGGTTAACTCTAGGGTCTCCACCGAGCTAAGTAAATCTGCATTTCGTTTTTTTGTTATTTATTTTTACCCCTTTCTCCTCCTCAGTTGGTAGTTAGTCTTGTCCCAACGCTGCAAATCCCATACGGACTCGGGAGAGGCAAAGGTCGGGAGCCGTGCATCCTCCAAAACACGACCTAGCAAAGCTGCCCTGCTTCTTGACACAATGCCCGCTTAACCCGGAAACCAGCTGCACCAATGTGTCGGAGGAAACACCGTACACCTGGCAACCATGTCAGCATGCATGCATGCGCCCGGCCAGCCACAGGAGTCGCTAGAGCGTGATGGGACAAGGACATCCCGGCAGGGCCAAACCCTCCCCTAACCTGACAGAGCCTGGACTCGAACCAGGATCTCTAGTGGCACAGCTAGCACTGTGATGCAGTATCTTAGACCACTGCGCCACTCGGGAGGCCCTGCATCTAACTTTAAAATGCACCATATTGCTGGAACAAAATTCTACATACATTTCATCTTGATTTTCTGGTGTCATTCAGGAAATTTAAAGTATTGATTCAAGATTTATTTGTGGAGGTGATTTGTGATGTTTTATCTATCTATATATCTCTATATAGTGTTGAATTGTGTTTGGTAAATAAAGATAGACATGGTTTAAAAAAAAGTAGTGGTAATATTTAATTCAGTACAGGTATGTATAGGCGGCTTGACTTTCAGTACCCTGTCCCATACCCAGGGTAAGTTGTCCAAAAAAAAGTGGGCTCCTGGCACAAGCTGCATTTTCAAAACTGGAATGTTTACATGAATTCGGATTATTTCCAGGGATAAACAACACCGGAAATATGTGTAGATATCTTTGTTAGAATACTATATTTCCCTTGACGGAGTGACGCTGAATATTTTTTTTTATATATTTTTTTTTAAATGTCTCAACTTACCCCACTCTCCCCTACATTGATCAAAATACTGAGAACATTCTTACTGTAACATACCATAATATGGACATGAACATATTAGGGAGCAGAAGCCACCAGTACCAGTCCCCTTTGGCCGAGAATACACACATCAGCATTCCAACCAGGGTCCCATTGTAGCCATATAAACCAGCAGATATGGCACCCCTGAAGCACAGACAACAAACAAATCAGAAAAGACACAGCTACAAAGAAATACAATGATATTGAGAAATGTTAGGTGCAAAAAAGACCAAGTGAGTGGGAGGGAAAGCAAGGTATTGCGAGAAATTATACATCTGGTGTGAGTTTCAGACTGAGACAAGCAGACTTCCCCACGCCAACCTCAGTTTGCAGAGCATATTCAAGATTACAACTCCTGAGGGGTATACTACAAACCAGGATCTCTGTGTTAGCAAGCGAACTTTGATAAACATCTGGTTCATTAAGAAATCTATACTTAGATATTTTTTGGTTGTGTTAATTAGACCATGCCCATTTCAAGCTTATCCTTCTAAAAAAGCAAAAGACTAACTAATTGATCCTGCTTTGCAGCATACCCCTCTGGCTGTGTGAGACTTTTGCCAGGGATATTTATATTCAGCCTAATTGGAAGTAGATTACTGGTCTTGCCATAGACTTACATGTTTTGTCTAATCAGGAGTGCAGACAGTGTGGAAGCGAGGGATCCTAGCAGTCCGTTCAGGCCCCACCAGGGGTTCTGCAGCACCAGGCCAAACGTGATGAGCAGCCCACTGAGGGGGTTGTTGACAAACATGACCTGGGCCACCCCACGTAGGACCCAGTCCACCACCTGGACCACCACAATCTGCCCTGCAGCAGAGCAACAGAGAAAGACAGACAGGCAGTCATTGATTGACCATTATATCCACTCTCTGAATCAGTCTCTGATTAGAGGATGAAAACCTGGCTCATGTTCAGTGAGGAGTAAATGTTAGAAACAGCGTAAAACAGGGAGGGACTACCTAAACGTGTCTAATAAGAACACAGATTTACATTTCCCTCACCAAAAGTTTTTGCTACAGTGTGCCTTACTTAACATGACCCAGCAGTGCAGGGGACTTTAAGGCCCAGATTTTTATATATTTACTTTATCATATATTTATCATTATCATATATTGAACATGTCTTACTTTTTATCCATTCTCCATACACTCGCATGTCCCCAGTAAGCAGATTGAGTGCTCTGGAGAGATGGGATGTAAGAGTAGCCCCTTTCTCTACAGACCTCGCCTCCTTCTCCATCGCTGGGGTCATCATTAGTGGCTTCAATTCCTGCAGGGCAGCTATAATAATACACAGATAACATTCAATAATTAAATGTATCATATCATTACAGTATCTGGCCTAGGCCAAGACTGAGGTTCAGAATGTTCCAAAACAATGTTCTAAGTTCTCTGGATATGCTGTCATGACCATATTGTTGATTTACTAACTCCACAGTGGAGTGATAAAAGCTAAACTCCAAACAATTGCAATGTGATACCTTTGGACAGAAATGTTTTTAAGATACTGTGCTGCTATGCCATCTGGTTTGCAGTAAATGATTTTGTTTTGGCTGGATATCGGGAGCATGCTAACAGGGGTCCTACCTACCACTCACACTGCCTGACTTCAACAATGCTAGCGAATGCTTTTCAATAGATACTTCAAATCCACAGTTTGGGTCATTGGATCCATAAACTACATTCAGGGTCAGGAATGTGAAACCCTGAACTAACACACCCAAGTCAAATAAGCAACGAATCATGGTACAATCTAGTCAAGAGTTGGCCAACTGTGTTCTGTTTCCATAAGATGAGGAGTCTTTGATCTAGATGGGCAAACCTTTTAACATAGCATTTACCAGATGCATTGATCATGATACAAGTTACACAAAATATCTCTCTCAACTCTATTACCGTCAAAAGACTTATTAGAATCAGCATTCCATATACGTAAAAGCAAATTACGTTTTGAAAAGTCCCATGAACTCCATAAACTAGATTAGCTAGTTAGACAGAAAATAGTAAACACATATAAAAACTCCACATACAGCAGTGTTTCCCAAACTCTCTAATGTTTTTCTCCTAGCATGACACAGGTGATTCAAACAAATCAAAGCTTAATGATGAGTTGATCATTTGCATCAGCTGTGTAGTTCTAAGGCAAAAACATTAGAGTTTGGGAAACGCTGCTGTATGTGTAGTTCTAGGGCAAAAACAAAAATGTGCACCACTTGGGGTTCCCAGGTTTGAGTTTCGAAAACTCTGACAAACATAATAGTTATGGGTATGTTGTTTTTAATTATAAATCAGTTGTTACCTGTGATATATGAGCCAGGAATAGAAGTGTCCAGATCTCCATGAACAGCGACGCTTGTAATACCCGTAGTTTACTTTAGAGACAGTCGTGTGTCAACAACTCCCCCCCTCTACCCTCCCTCACACGTGCTATTCACAATTTAAAAATAAAAAAACACACCACCTAACACACACACACACACACACACACACACACACACACACACAGCTATGTCCTGTTATTCCACGTCGAGGTCAGTTGTATTCCTGCTGGATCTTTAAATTAGCATATTTCTTTTTAGGTCCTCAGTCAAAGGGTAAATCAGAGGTTTGACCCCGTTCCCACTCCGTCTGGTGCTCATAACTAATACTGCCCAATTTACTATAAGTTGCATTATCAAATGCTTTGCACATAAAAACATATGTACAGTGAAAAACACTTTCCACAAGCAATATATCCTAGTGTGGCAAAGCTTTAAAAGGAGGGCATGACTTAGCAATTATTACTTAGCCAGTGTTACTGAACTCAAAGCCAAATTCAAAGAATCTATGTTAACCCCTCCTCAAGGAAACCAACCCCTCCTGTTCCAGTATGTAAGGTACAGTAAGGTTATTCAGCACATAAACAGACATAGTTTAACTCATTTATTCATTCATTACACAACAATAGGAAATGGAAATAGTTCTCCCCAACTCACACCCTGTACGATAATCTAGAGGTAAAACACATAAAACAGCCCAATTATGATATAATTATTATATTATCGGTTCATACTGTAACATGCATTCTCACCAACTCTGAGTTAGTCAAGGATCTGACAAAAATCATCTTTAAAGCCAATCCATGAGTGAATACAGAAAACCTAGAAATCCAGCAATTTGGTTGGATTTGTTTTTATTTGCGATACCCTGCATATAGGAAAATAACATGTAATCTAATTATTCTTACAATCAACTCAGAGACTCTTTGAACAAAATATATCCAATTACCGTAAGTATTCAACGCCTCAAGAAAGATCCATTGACTCAGCGTCCCACTACTCTTCTGAGTGTCCTGTTTAAATCAGCAGCTCAGGGACTAGTAGCCTACTCTCCCGTTCAGATCTTCTAGGAATCTTATTTAATTATATGCCCTGCTTTCCCTCTCTCTCCACTCTCATGCCATTCTTTCCCCCTCTTGCTGTCCACTCCCCTCTCCCTGTCCTCTCCCCTCTCACTGTCCTCTCCCCTCTCACTGTCCTCGCCCCTCTCACTGTCCTGTCACTGTCCTCTCCCCTCTCGCTGTCCTCTCCCCTCACTGTCTTCTCCCCTCTCCCTGTCCTCTCCCCTTTCCCCTCTCTGTCCTCTCCTCTCTCCCTGTCCCTTGTTTGGCTACATTCTCTCCCCACCTTCTCTCCTTACCTTTACCCTGCATTTGGGAGACTTTCCTTCCAAGCAGCTAATCAGGGATCAGAATCCAGAATTATTCTAAATCACCTCCGGTTTATTACTACCCCAGTGTGGTGGGCTTTCCTTCTTAACACTTTCAATAGCAGATTCCCAAAGAGTTTAACATAATTACAGTATAGAGATGAGGAATTTACCACCATCTTTGGTTAAGGCCGGTCAGGTTTTTTCCTGTACATGTGACCTGAACAATAACATCTCTGGACTCCAGTATAAACAGAATGGTGAATGGATTTTTTTAGGTCGTGATTATAATTTCTGATTGACTTATTAAACAAAACAAATTTCGCTGACTCATTGACATGACTTACTATGAAATTCCTAATACTAATCAAATCAAATTTATTTATATAGCCCTTCGTACATCAGCTGATATCTCAAAGTGCTGTACAGAAACCCAGCCTAAAACCCCAAACAGCAAGCAATGCAGGTGTAGAAGCACGGTGGTTAGGAAAAACTCCCTAGAAAGGCCAAAACCAAGGAAGAAACCTAGAGAGGAACCAGGCTATGTGGGGTGGCCAGTCCTCTTCTGGCTGTGCCAGGTAGAGATTATAACAGAACATGGCCAAGATGTTCAAATGTTCATAAATGACCAGCATGGTCGAATAATAATAAGGCAGAACAGTTGAAACTGGAGCAGCAGCACGACCAGGTGGACTGGGGACAGCAAGGAGTCATCATGTCAGGTAGTCCTGGGGCATGGTCCTAGGGCTCAGGTCCTCCGAGAGAGAGAAAGAAAGAGAATTAGAGAAAGCATATGTGGGGTGGCCAGTCCTCTTCCGGCTGTGCCGGGTGGAGATTATAACAGAACATGGCCAAGATGTTCAAATGTTCATAAATGACCAGCATGGTCGATTAATAATAAGGCAGAACAGTTGAAACTGGAGCAGCAGCACGACCAGGTGGACTTGGGACAGCAAGGAGTCATCATGTCAGGTAGTCCTGGGGCATGGTCCTAGGGCTCAGGTCCTCCGAGAGAGAGAAGGAGAGAATTAGAGAACGCACACTTAGATTCACACAGGACACCAAATTGGACAGGAGAAGTACTCCAGATATAACAAACTGACCCCAGCCCCCCGACACATAAACTACTGCAGCATAAATACTGGAGGCTGAGACAGGGGGGGTCAGGAGACACTGTGGCCCCATCCGAGGACACCCCCGGGCAGGGCCAAACAGGAAGGATATAACCCCACCCACTTTGCCAAAGCACAGCCCCCACACCACTAATGGGATATCTTCAACCACCAACTTACCATCCTGAGACAAAGCTGAGTATAGATGACCACATCATCATAGACAACCCAGACAGGATGACCACATCAGTGAATCAACCCACTCAGGTGACGCACCCCTTCCAGGGACGGCATGAGAGAGCCCCAGTAAGCCAGTGACTCAGCCCCTGTAATAGGGTTAGAGGCAGAGAATCCCAGTGGAAATAGGGGAACCGGCCAGGCAGAGACAGCAAGAGCGGTTCGTTGCTCCAGAGCCTTTCCATTCACCTTTCCACTCCTGGGCCAGACTACACTCAATCATATGACCCATTGAAGAGATGAGTCTTCAGTAAAGACTTAAAGGTTGAGACCGAGTTTGCGTCTCTGACATGGGTAGGCAGACCGCTCCATAAAAATGGAGCTCTATAGGAGAAAGCCCTGCCTCCAGCTGTTTGCTTAGAAATTCTAGGGACAATTAGGCCTGCGTCTTGTGACCATAGCGTACGTGTAGGTATGTACGGCAGGACCAAATCAGAAAGATAGGTAGGAGCAAGCCCATGTAATGCTTTGTAGGTTAGCAGTAAAACCTTGAAATCAGCCCTTGCCTTAACAGGAAGCCAGTGGAGGGAGGCTAGCACTGGAGTAATATGATATTTTTTTGGGGTTCTAGTCAGGATTCTAGCAGCCGTATTTAGTACTAACTGAAATGTATTTAGTGCTTTATCCGGGTAGCCGGAAAGTAGAGCATTGCAGTAGTCTAACCTAGAAGTGACAAAAGCATGGATGAATTTTTCTGCATCCTTTTTGGACAGAAAATTTCTGATTTTTGCAATGTTACGTAGATGGAAAAAAGCTGTCCTTGAAACATTCTTGATATGTTCGTCAAAAGCAAGATCAGGGTCCAGAGTAACGCCGAGGTCCTTAACAGTTTTATTTGAGACGACTGTACAACCATCAAGATTAATTGTCAGATTCAACAGAAGATCTCTTTGTTGCTTGGGACCTAGAACTAGCATCTCTGTTTTGTCCGAGTTTAAAAGTAGAACATTTGCAGCCATCCACTTCCTTATGTCTGTACACAGGTATCGAGCGAGGGCAATTTTGGGGCTTCACCATGTTTCATTGAAATGTACAGATGTGTGTCATCCGCATAGCAGTGAAAGTTAACATTATGTTTTCGAATGACATCCCCAAGAGGTAAAATATATAGTGAAAACAATAGTGGTCCTAAAACGGAACCTTGAGGAACACCAAAATTTACAGTTGATTTGTCAGAGGACAAACCATCCACAGAGACAAACTGATATCTTTCTGACAGATAGAATCTAAACCAGGCCAGAACTTGTCTGTGTAGACCAATTTGGGTTTACAATCTCTCCAAAAGAATGTGGTGATTGATGGTATCAAAAGCAGCACTAAGGTCTAGGAGCATAAGGACAGAAAGAGCCTTGGTCTGACGCCATTAAAAGGTAATTTACCACCTTCACAAGTGCAGTCTCAGTGTTATGATGGGGTCTAAAACCAGACTAAAGCATTTCGTATACATTGTTTGTCTTCAGGAAGGCAGTGAGTTGCTGAGCAACCGCTTTTTAATTTTTTTTTAGAGGAATGGGAGATTCGATATAGGCGAATAGTTTTTTTGTATTTCCTGGGTCAAGGTTTCGCTTTTTCAGGAGAGGCTTTAATACTGCCACTTTTAGTAAGTTTGGTACACATCCGGTGAATAGAGTCATTTATTATGTTCAACATAGGAGGGCCAAGCACAGGAAGCAGCTCTTTCAGTAGTTTATTTGGAATAGGGTCCAGTATGCAGCTTGAAGGTTTAGAGGCCATGATTATTTTCATCATTGTGTCAAGAGATATAGTACTAAAACACTTGAGTGTCTCCCTTGATCCTAGGTCCTGGTAGAGTTGTGCAGACTTAGGACAACTGAGCTATGGAGGAATACGCAGATTTAAAGAGGAGTCCGTAATTTGCTTTCTAATGATCATGATCTTTTCCTCAAACAAGTTCATGAATTTATCACTGCTGAAGTGAAAGCCATCCTCTCTTGGGGAATGCTGCTTTTTAGTTAGCTTTGCGACAGTATTGTTCTTATTTTCCTCAATTAAGTTGGAAAAATAGGATGATCGAGCAGCAGTGAGGGTTCTTCAATACTGCACGGAACTGTCTTTCCAAGCTAGTTGGAAGACTTCCAGTTTGGTGTGGCGCCATTTCCGTTCCAATGGCAAATGTTTTTAGTTTTTAGGGGTGCGACTGCATCTAGGGTATTGCGCAAGGTGAAATTGAGTTCCTCAGTTAGGTGGTTAACTGATTTTGTCCTCTAACATCCTTGGGTAGGCAGAAGGAGTCTGGAAGGGCATCAAGGAATCTTTGGGTTGTCTGAAAATCTATATCATGACTTTGGATGATCCTTGGTTGGCGTCTGAGCAGATTATTTGTTGTGATTGCAAACATAATAAAATGGTGGTCCGATAGTCCAGGATTATGAGGGAAAACATTAAGATCCACAACATTTATTCCATAGGACACAACTAGGTCCAGAGTATGACTAGCTAAAGTAAAAAAATAAAACATTCTCTCAATGTCAACTGCGTTTATTTTCAGCAAACTTAACATGTGCAAATGTTTGTATGAACATAACAAGATTCAACAACTGAGACATAAACTGAACAAGTTCCACAGACATGCGACTAACATAAATGGAATATGTGTCCCTGAACAAAGGGGGGGTCAAAATCAAAAGTAACAGTCAGTATCTGGTGTGGCCACCAGCTGCATTAAGTACTGCAGTGCATCTCCTCCTCATGGACCTCACCAGATTTGCCAGTTCTTGCTGTGAGATGTTACCCCACTCTTCCACCAAGGCACCTGCAAGTTCCCGGACATTTCTGTGGGGAATGGCCCTAGCCCTCACCCTCCGATCCAACAGGTCCCACACGTGCTCAAGGCTATTGAGATCTGGGCTCTTCGCTGGCCATGGCAGAACACTGACATTCCTGTCTTGCAGGAAATCACGCACAGAACGAGCAGTAAGGCGGGTGGCATTGTCATGCTGGAGTGTCATGTCAGGATGAGCCTGCAGGAAGGGTACCACATGAGGGAGGAGGATGTCTTCCCTGTAACGCACAGCGTTGAGATTGCCTGCAATGACAACAAGCTCAGTCCGATGATGCTGTAACACACCGCTCCAGACCATGACGGCCTCGGTGTAACGCTCATTCCTTCGACGATAAACGTGAATCCGACAATCACCCCTGGTGAGACAAAACCGCGACTCATCAGTGAAGAGCACTTTTTGCCAGTCCTGTCTGGTCCAGCAACGGTGGGTTTGTGCCCATAGGCGACGTTGTTGCCAGTGATGTCTGGTGAGGACCTGCCTTACAACAGGCCTACAAGCCCTCCTTCCAGCTTCTCTCAGCCTATTGTGGACAGTCTGAGCACTGATGGAGGGATTGTGTGCTCCTGGTATAACTCATGTAGTTGTTGTTGCCATCCAGGTGTGATCTTCGGATGTACCGATCCAATGCAGGTGTTGTTACACGTGGTCGTCCACTGCGAGAACGATCAGCTGTCCGTCCTGTCTACCTGGAGTGCCGTCTTAGGCATCTCACAGTACGGACATTGCAATTTATTGCCCTGGCCACATTTCCAGTCCTCATGCCTCCTTGCAGCATGCCTAAGGCACGCAGATGAGCAGGGACCCTGGGCATCTTTCTTTTGGTGTTATTCAGAGTCAGTAGAAAGGCCTCTTTAGTGTCCTAAGTTTTCATAACTGTGACCTTAATTGCCTACTGTCTGTAAGCTGTTAGTGTCTTAGAGACCGTTCCACAGGTGCATGTTCATTAATTGTTTATGGTTCATTGAACAAACATGGAAAACAGTGTTTAAACCCTTAACAATGAAGATCTGCGAAGTTATTTGGATTTTTACAAATTATCTTTGAAAGACAGTGTCCTGAAAAAGGGACGTTTCTTTTTTTTGCTGAGTTTATATCCATACTATGACCAATAAGCATACTATGTACTCAATTCACGTCACAAATAATATGGTTAGTACGAGTATTCGAACACAGCTCTGGTGTGTATAATAACATTCTGCTTCTCTCTCAAACACTACAACCATGTCTAATGAACTAATTATCTGTCGGCATTTATAAAAATGCAACAAAACCCTGTTTCCATCACAGCTGTCATGTTTTTTTTTAAATACGGTATGACTTTACTCGCATAAAACTGTGGAAAGGAAACGTGGTTACTGTTACATGTATTCATCTCAAACTGTATGGTAGCACCTGGCCACATGAGGCTCGTGATGGGAGGACTACTCATTGTAATGACCGGAATGGTATCAGACACATGGACACCAGGAGTCAAAATATGCAGTAGTTACCGTGAATGCAGTCTCCACAAACGCGGAAAAACTGCCTTTAAATTTCAATAGCCTATGCCGTGGATGTTCTGGACTATTTCTGCTATTGTATGGCACTTTGGCAAAGTGAGCAGAAAAAAAGAAGATTGAAGGCAACCATATGCAAAGAATGAATTAAATTCAATTCAATTGAATTCTGAATGGGTGGAGCAGGTGAGTGTGATGAGTAGGCATTTAAGCTACTCATTCTCTTCCTGCCAGGCGCAGGAGCAAACAGCCCTCCAAAGTCTGCTTAAAAATCGTCGGACTGCCCCTTTCTTTGCTCGGCTTGGAGGATCTTCCGGAAAGACCAAGGAGAGAGACAGTCTCACAGAATGTAAAGAAATTCTAAACTTAGGTTCTAAACACAAGCCAGTTGAAAGACACCAATATATCCTGACAAAAGACATGGCAGTATTACTCAGCAGCCTGTGTCAACAGAGACGACGGGCACCACAATTACAGCACCAGCCTCTGCATCCTGAAGGATGTTGGGGAGGTAAAGTCTGCGGTGACCTGCTGGGTAACCACTGAGGTGACTTCCTGATACATTAGGTGGGCGGTGACAGCAACCGCAGCAAACAGTCTCTGGAAAGACTATGGAGAGGGACAGTCTCACAGAAGGTAAACAAATGCAAAGCTTAACACTGGCCAGTTGAATGCCTCTACTACAAGGCACCAAGATATGAAAGTCGCTCTGGATAAGAGCGTCTGCTAAATGACTTAAATGTAAATGTAAATATGACAGATGAAGGCATCTGTCAGAGTGCTCTATGTCAGTTACTCATCAGCCTTAGTGTCCAAGGTGACGTTATGGAGCTTGACGTTGGTGTTTGGCGGGGCAGGTTAGCCCAAGGTTAAACTGACCCAGCAACATCCCGAGGATCATGTCTGCCACATGGAGATACCTCTCCCGGTTCTCAGTGAAGAATTGGAGGGCCAAGCTACGGTCCAAAGAGAACATCCGCTGATACTCCTCACAGAAAATGTATCCCAACCGGTCATTGACCTCATACTCCCAACAGAGCATGTATCCCAACCGGTCAGAGGCCTCATACTCCCTACAGAGCATGTATCCCAACCGGTCATTGACCTCATACTCCCAACAGAGCATGTATCCCAACCGGTCATTGACCTCATACTCCCAACAGAGCATGTATCCCAACCGATTATTGACCTCATACTCCCAACAGAGCATGTATCCCAACCGGTCATTGACCTCATACTCCCTACAGAGCATGTATCCCAACCGGTCATTGACCTCATACTCCCAACAGAGCATGTATCCCAACCGGTCATTGACCTCATACTCCCTAAATAGCATGTATCCCAACCGGTCAGTGACCTCATACTCCCTAAATAGCATGTATCCCAACCGGTCATTGACCTCATACTCCCTACAGAGCATGTATCCCAACCGGTCATTGACCTCATACTCCCAACAGAGCATGTATCCCAACCGGTCATTGACCTCATACTCCCTAAATAGCATGTATCCCAACCGGTCATTGACCTCATACTCCCAACAGAGCATGTATCCCAACCGGTCATTGACCTCATACTCCCTAAATAGCATGTATCCCAACCGGTCAGTGACCTCATACTCCCTAAATAGCATGTATCCCAACCGGTCATTGACCTCATACTCCCTACAGAGCATGTATCCCAACCGGTCATTGACCTCATACTCCCAACAGAGCATGTATCCCAACCGGTCATTGACCTCATACTCCCTAAATAGCATGTATCCCAACCGGTCAGAGGCCTCATACTCCCTACAGAGTATGTATCCCAACCGGTCAGTGACCTCATACTCCCAACAGAGCATGTATCCCAACCGGTCAGTGACCTCATACTCCCTAAATAGCATGTATCCCAACCGGTCATTGACCTCATACTCCCTACAGAGCATGTATCCCAACCGGTCATTGACCTCATACTCCCAACAGAGCATGTATCCCAACCGGTCATTGACCTCATACTCCCTAAATAGCATGTATCCCAACTGGTCAGAGGCCTCATACTCCCTACAGAGTATGTATCCCAACCGGTCAGTGACCTCATACTCGCTACAGAGCATGTATCCCAACCGGTCAGTGACCTCATACTCGCTACAGAGCATGTATCCCAACCGGTCAGAGGCCTCATACTCCCTACAGAGCATGTATCCCAACTGGTCAGTGACCTCATACTCCCTACAGAGCATGTATCCCAACCGGTCAGAGGCCTCATACTCCCCACAGAGCATGTATCCCAACCGGTCAGAGGCCTCATACTCCCAACAGAGCATGTATCCCAACCGGTCAGTGACCTCATACTCCCTACAGAGCATGTATCCCAACCGGTCAGAGGCCTCATACTCCCCACAGAGCATGTATCCCAACAGGTCAGTGACCTCATACTCCCTACAGAGCATGTATCCCAACCGGTCAGTGACCTCATACTCCCTACAGAGCATGTATCTCAACCGGTCAGTGACCTCATACTCCCTACAGAGCATGTATCCCAACCGGTCAGAGGCCTCATACTCCCCACAGAGCATGTATCCCAACAGGTCAGTGACCTCATACTCCCTACAGTGCATGTATCCCAACCGTTAGTGGCCTCCTACATGGATGGGCGCAGACAAGATCTCCAGCTCTTGACCAAGATCTTGAGCTGGTCGGCCAGGGCGAGGGAGGAACTGGATGTCTGCTGTGGTGACGGGATACATCCTCTCCACAAACCTGCACAGAATCCCTCTGAGACAATCAGGTACAATGAGGTTGGTGGCTGGGTAAGCACCGGCTATTATCAAAGCCAGATTTACTCACAAATAAACCTTGATGAAGCCCAAGTTCAACATACAACAGAGATAACTCCAACAACCAGTGACATAGGTTATTAACCGAAATTGACTAACAATTTTCACCAAATGTAAATACTAATGTAGCCAAGATACACAAGCGATAGCCTCTGATGGCGGCATACTTCAGAGCTATCATCCGACAAAAATGACACACTTCTCAACTGAGCTCAGCCATAGGCTGATGTAGCATTCCCAGTTACAACTGATACTAGGTGGCACTAAAAGACCAATATATGGACACATTTCATCTGAATAATTCGGATACGTGGCTTTCAGATCACAGACATCAGAAATATAACACAATATAACAACGTCAAGGATACATATAGTTAGCTATACATTTTTAAGATTTTTTAAATTTATATTCAAATGAAACAAACCAAAGCATGGCGCAATCAGCCAGCTACACTACCAGTAGCTAGCTAGATGCTAACGTGGCTTAAAAACAAATTAATCAAAACAAGTATTACATACAGTAGTAGCTATAACACTTGCATACATATTTACAACTAAATAGCAAACACAACATATCACTTCATATCTAGCAAGACATATTAGCTATTTCACCTTTTCAGCAGGTCGATTTTGAATCTAGCTACGTAGCTAGCTAGCAAGTTTTCTCCCCTTTGTGAACGCAAATACGAGGTTCACTCTTGACACTGACACAAAAAGCAATTCCCATTCCTTATGTTCACAAAGCAAAAGTAAATGTCCAAGATGTGTATAAGTCTGGGTAAAAAGTATTAATTGGTAATGACAGTGAGGGAGAAGGCAGAGAAGAAGAGGGTCCACTCCTGTCAAAATCTGTCCACACGGGAATACAGAGATAAGCATACCAACAAGTGGATCGCCTGCCTTCACGCCTTTGGGACAACGTCTCCCATTGTTAGGGCGGAGACAAGACCATCTCGTAATTATATACAGTATCTATGGAGAGGATGTCATGGTGGTTGCTTGAATGTGGTGGTTACCTCCTCCCGATTGCCTTCCATTTTTGAAGACGTTTCTTTTCATTGTTAGTGGCCACTAGAGTATCTGGTCAGTATAATGGATAATCTGTGGATATAGCCAATAAAAACCCTTCTGTATTTTTGCTTCCTAGGCGTCTTCCCCAGTCCCAGCTTCACCTGTGACTGCAGCGGCACTGTCCACTGCCATGTGGTATGGAAGGTCAGATCTCGGTATCCAGGTTTTGCCTCTGTACATGGTGCTGAAATCTACAATTGCCGCCATTTAGTTACCTTTGCCTTTAACTTTTGTGTGGTAGTGATATTTATTGCCTTTGTGTTTCGCTATTGGCCTACATTTGTCCACTTTATTAATGAGGGTAGCCTGATATTATTTCAATAAAGTGCTCCACATTATCCTATAAGAGTGTAAATATAGAAATTGTGAAGGTAATGAAGGAACTTTGGCTGTTGGACTTGGAGATTGGGATACACTTAAAAAAATGGTTCTTGAGAGGTTCTTTGAAATGATTAATGGTTCTATAGCAATGGAGGCTGCTGAGGGGAGGATGGCTCATAATAATGTCTGGAACGTAGCGAATGGAATGGCATCAAACACATGGAAACCATGTGTTTGATGTATTTGATACCATTCCACCGCTTCCTCTACAGTCATTACCACGAGCCCGTCCTCCCCAATTAAGGTACCACCAACCACCTGTGTTCTGTAGCAGGGTTGGGGTCAATTCCGTTTAAATTCAGGAAGTAAACAAATACCTATTCCAAATCTACCTAAATGAAAAGCTTTGAAGAAAATTTGGATATTTATTTCAGTGTAGGCCTACTTCCTGAATTGACTGGAATGTAAATGGAATTGACCCCATTCCTGGTATATAGCATTAGTTCTACTCAAACAAATAACCCTTTTCTTGGAGAGGGTTCTTTGCTATCCATATGGTTGCAACAACAACAAAAAATTCTAGAGTGGTGTGGAAAAACATTTTTTTTTTTTAAAGTTTTGAGCAATATAGTTCTATGTTATGTAGCACTATTTCTATTCGAACAGCACTTTTTAATGTTTTTTTTCTCCTCTCGCATATAACACAAGCTGACCTAAACTATTTTCATTTGGGGTAGTCTGATTTTGCTGTTCCTTAATCGTCTTGTTGGCGGAGGAAAAATACTTCTCGCAGCACCTCTGCTACATGAATACAGCGGAAACAAACACTGATACTTGAGCATACTTACAGTACAGTCACAAAGAAAAATGCCGTAAGGAAATGAATTCACATGAAACAGTGTCACATGGTATGAAAATGACAGAGCAGAACAGCCAATATTATTTGGAATGTTTAAATCTAGTCCCTCTCCAAATGATTTGTCTCAGCCTCTTGACTAATTTGCAAGCCAGATTAATGAATCAATGTGAATCAATACATGCTTTACCTGTGAGGTTTTGATACTCTGTATAGCATCACCCACCTACTCAAACAAAAAAAGTTAAAAGTTGTCAAGTAGAATAATAACATCTAGAAAACAAGATAAACCCTGTGTTTAAATGATGTGTGTGTGTCTAGGTGCCGCTGCCCTACAATGATAGACTATGTTGTCCGAACTCACTCACAGTTCCACATTGTGTCACGCATCTGTAAATAGACACCAAAAGGATGTAGGCTACTTTGCATTTCAGAACCAGTCACCAGCGGTTTGAGTCAGCGTTTGAAAAAGCTTCATCAATATTTCATCCATATGGAATCAACCCATTCTCACCATCAACAGAAGCGTCACGAGCGTCGCTCAGCTCTCGGATGTGCTTTGTTGACAACTTTCTGCGCAAGGGCAGTGAAAGGGCCGGTGGATAGTGAAACATTGGATCGGACAGAATAAATGAGTGGCGCACCAAACTGAAGGCCAAAGGAAGTGAAATTGGATGAAAAGTAAATTATGTAGCGTGAATGTTCACGAGAAGTTGTAAAACGAGTTGTATGCACGATTTTTAATTGTATTTTTTACATGAAACACTTATTCAACAATGGCATGCTAAACGTTTGCACAACTCTCTGATCCAGGTGAGTCGAATTAATTAGCTAATTATTTAAACGTTCATGCATTATTGTAACTTTTACCTCTTGTCTGTATATATAAACTTTTGTCTGCCACATAAACGTATTGTAGGAGAAGGATTTCGATATAGACGTATGCCAACATGCTGTGAACGTTTTATTGCACCCAACCGACCACTACACTCATGGTAACGTACCGCTGTACATTTGTTTTTACTTGCGATATTCTGAGTTCGGTCGTCAATAGCTCTCCGGCAGGAGGTCCTAGGATGATGAGTGATATATCTAGTATAAGATTGCTCTAGAGGGCAAGGTACACCCTTTGTATTTACCCATAGTAGGACTATTACCTTAATAACAGAGCCGAAGGAAGCAATATACTGTGTTCTAGCGCTCAGGTGTTTTAGGGACCGTCGTAAAGGTGCAATACCGGCGTTTGCACGAAAGCAAAAAAAAAAAAGAAAGATTTTGCATTCTCATCCTGGGATAGCCCTACATGAATATTACACACACCGCTTCCAGTCACTGAATGGACTAACATTTGTATTAGTAACCTCTAACTACTGTGCTATATTTGACTCATTTACAAGGATACTTTTCAAAAGCTTCCTATCCATGTGAGATGGATAAAATCACATAATATGAAGTCACTGACATCGCTCATCCATGCTACAGAACATTCATTAGAATTCCAGTTCACCAGTTACCTGATTTATTTATTTATTTTTAAAATATTTTTTAGATTTTTTTATTATTATTATTTTTAAATTGATTTTATAGGCATATTTCTTATGATGGATAGGTCTGGTGCAGTGTGTTCCTTGACATCTCAAATTAAAGGTACACCTTTTATTTTTTTCATAATTCCCCACTATTCTACAAATATTTATCCCATTACAGCTGTGGTTAATAAAATGACATACAGATCAAATGTTCAATAGCTTCCAGTCCAAATGACATGTACACCTAAAACAACTTGATGCTAGGTCACCTCCACTGACCTCCTTCATATTTAGACTAAACAGGGAAGAATACTTGTTTTCAGTTTGGATGCGACTGGGCTTATCACCACTTTAGGGCACCACAGCGGTGCTGCCAATAGAGGGTGGCTTGAGAAAGTTCATAACAATGGCATGACGCGACCAAGTGATGGAGGTGTAACCTATGAATAGGGGAAATGTTTCTAGAAAATCTAAGAAAAAATGCTTTCATAATAAAGGTCATGGAACACACATTTGTCTGTGGATCGGAAGCCATTATAATTACTTATAATCATATTACTTTAAAATGTGAATTCTAATGGGGGTATCATGGATTAGGGACATCAGTCACTTTGCTACAAGTGATTTGAGCTATCTAGGTCATGCAAGTAGGCTACAGTAGGTTGTGTATGAGTTAGAAATGTGACCCAATTCAGGAAACTAGGAATATGTCGCAAGTCACGACTTCACAGCAGAGCCATTTTGAATGTAAAAAATATTTATTTATCAAATGTGGTTTTTGTCAGAAATGCCTTCTCGAACACGTGAATGTTCATGTGCCTTAATAACAAACTTCTGTAAATATGAATAAAATTGTTCAATTGCGAGCCTTGTTGGTTAAGTCACAAAAAAAGTTAGCAACCTTCCCACTAGCCATGATTGGCTGAGATGAGTCTCCGGATTACATATTCAAACAAAGGGAAACTGTGGCATGGCATTCCTGACAGGGAGACGTGTCCATACATGATGAGATATATATATATATAAGTTTCATTTCAAGCTGAAGTATACTGTTAGCTAGCTAACATTAGCTGGCTGGCTCCCTAGCTGACATTATTATTTGTTTCCCAGAGCCGTTTGCTGTTCTAGTTAGAGCCTAATGTTAGCTAGCTAACATTAAACATGGTTGGTTAGCTGCCAGCACTGTGGCCTTGTTGGCACTGTTCATTGTTGTTTAACTACCTAAAGTTAGCTGGCTGGCTGGCTGGCTTGTTCGCTAAAGTGACGTGTGTACAACACCCGTTGAATATGGCCAGTGTCAGTAAACGTCTGCAAAAAAGCAAAATTAAATTGTTGCCAGCAGAGCTGGTTAGGCTGTTTTCATGTTATCCAGGGGTAACCAAATCATCAGCCAGAGCGTCAAGTGTGCGCTTTGAGAGCAAAACAAGATGGGTAGGACTAAAGCTTAAGAGGGTGTGAACAATGCTGAATGGATATAGCCAAAGAAGAGCTCCTCACTAGATAGCAAAACTTTCAAAGAAAATTTTCTCAAAAGTGAATTTACCAGTTGATCAACTTTCAAAGCAGAATTACTCTCCCATTATTCCTCACATGCAGTGTATGATATACCATTTTGTAGCTCTGAGTCTCTACCTTTATCTAATGTAAAAACAATTTTTTGCTACATAAGACCAAATCCACGTGGTGAGTCATAAATATCACAGGCCTGTGTTTTTTTATTTATATTTTTACATAAAATCCTTTAACATTAAACAATCATATTTTAACATGTAATTGTTGTGGGGAACGACATAATTAGTTTATGATCTCTAGATAATTTGAATAGTTCGAAGTAAAAATATTTAGCTGATTGCACTTTTAAGACGGTCCCTTAGCCTGGAGTGCATAATTTCACCCATTGAAACCAACTAAAGTCACTTTTTGAAAACATGGGGAAGGGAGGGAAACGTCTGTACTTTGCTCTCTATCGTTATCTGATTCTAGGTAAACTCAGCAAAAAAAGACATCCTATCAATGTCAACTGTGTTTATTTTCAGCAAACTTAACATGTGTAAATATTTTTTTGAACATAACTAGATTCAACAACTGAGACATAAATTGAACAAGTTCCACAGACATGTGATTGAAATTGAAGATGTGTCCATGAACAAAGGGCGGGGGGTCAAAAGTAACAGTCGGTATCTGGTGTGGCCACCAGCTGCTTTAAGTACTGCAGTGTATCATCTCCTCATGGACTGCACCAGCTTTGCCAGTTCTTGCTGTGAGATGTTACCCCACTCTTCCACCAAGGCACCTGCAGTTCCCAGACATTTCTGAGGGGAATGGCCCTAGCCCTCACCCTCCGATCCAACGGATCCCACACATGCTCAATGGGATTGAGGTCCGGGCTCTTTTTTGGCCATGGCAGAGCACTGACATTCCTGTCTTGTAGGAAATATCACACAGAACGAGCAGTATGGCTGGTGACATTGTTATGCTGGAGTGTCATGGCAGGATGAGCCTGCAGGAAGGGTACCACATGAGGGAGGAGGTTGTCTTCCCTGAAACGTACAGCGTTGAGATTGCTGTAAATCGATGATGCTGTAACACACCGCCCCAGACCATGACGGCCTCGGTGTAATGCTCAATCCTTCGACGATAAACGCGAATCCGACCATCACCCCTGTGAGACAAAACCGTGACTCGTCAGTGAAGAGCACTTTTTGCCAGTCCTGTCTTGTCCAGCGACGGTGGGTTTGTGCCTATAGGCGGCGTTGTTGCCGGTGATGTCTGGTGAGGACCTGCCTTACAACAGGCCTACAAGCCCTCAGTCCAGTTTCTCTCAGCCTATTGTGGACAGTCTGAGCACTGATGGAGGGATTGTGCATTCTTGGTGTAACTAGGGCAGTTGATGTTTGGATGTACCGATCCTGTGCAGATGTTGTTCCACGTGGTCTTCCACAGCGAGGACGATCAGCTGTCTCCCTGTAGCGCTGTCTTCGGCGTCTCACAGTACGGACATTGCAATTTATTGCCCTAGCCACATTAGCAGTCATCATGCCTCTTTGCAGCATGCCTAAGGCATGTTCATGCAGATGAGCAGGGACCCTGGGCATCTTTCTTTTGGTGTTTTTCAGAGTCAGGAGAAGGGCCTCTAGTGTCCTAAGTTTTCGTAACTATGACCTTAATTGCCCACAGTTGAAAGCTGTTAGTGTCTTTGAGACCGTTCCACAGGTGCATGTTCATTAATTGTTTATGGTTCATCGAACAAGCATGGGAAACCATGTTTAAACCCTTTACAGTGAAGGTCTGTGAAATTATTTGGATTTTTATGAATTATCTTTGAAAGACAGTGTCCTGAAAAAGGGATGTTTCTTTTTTTGCTACGTTTATATCATCCTAGGACCTTCTGTCGAAGTAATCTCTGAATATCAAACCAATCATTTTTGTTTTTACTTAGGCCTGAAACTTTACAAATGTGTTCTTCCCAAATTATGCTATTCTCCTATTTTAGTTTTTTTATTGGACCAATGAATCATGCCTCAATCTACATCACTGCAAACCATGCATATTCATTTAGTGTTTGGACTGAGCGGCTGAAAATGATGGGCTATTATGGTCTAAAAAGGCTTGTTCGATGGATGGATGGAGAAGTTAAGAAATAGGACTATTCTGTACCAGTCCCCCAAATCCAGGTAATCCATAGATCTGGCAAAATTGTTCCTGGTTGTAATTTGTACCAAGTAGAGATAATCTCACACATCAAAGCATTCATGCACTGGTCTGGTTAGAGATTTCTGAGAAACCATAGGGTAGAAGTATTTTGTAGGACTTTTATTGGATATTTAGTCTTGAGAGAATTTTTTTTTTTAACAATATGAAAACATTCCTCTTTGCATTCAGCAAGGTTTAAGTGGGATTACTTCCAGGGCTGGGACTTTGACATCCAGTCACCATATGCATGGTTTATAGTTACACGCTTTCTGACAATCAGGTCTCCCTTAGTGTCTCCCATCTGTGTCAGGAGCTTGTTCATTTTGGATCACAGTGAAATATTAGACTGTAGTGAGGAAGTTTCAACATGGTTTCAGTCACAAGGAAATGAAAAGGACTTGGAGATGGGTCACAGCTCAGAAACATTCAGGATCCACTGTCCTAGAGTGCTGTGTAGAGTTCTAAAGGCTTGGTGTGTGTGTGGTGTTGGTTGTTCAGCCTCCTCAGCTCAGTGTCTGTTATAAAGGCCCTCTCAGAGAAAGGCCCTCTCAGGTTTCTGCCCTCACAGCAGAGACTGGGCCAGGGAAGGATCACCTTGGCAACAGGGCTTCCGTGTCAACCAGTGTGCTGAATGGGAACATCTTCGCTGAGGAAGAGAAAGATAAAGATAAAATAGGTGCTGGAGGTCTTTTCTCAGGACAATATCAGCATGAAGCCTTATCCTTGTTCTCTTCCACTTCCTCCCCCTCTTTCCTCTGTCATTTGTCCCTCTCTCCTTAAGTTTGTTCATCCTTCTTTGCATCCCATTCCCTATAACTTCTTTTCAACTTCGTTTTGCCTCATACCAAAGAACAGCCCTTAGCTGTGCTATATTGGCAAATATACCACTCCACCTCAGACCTTATTGCTTAAATGTACCACCGCTAAGGGCTGTTCTTCTGCATGACAAGAAGTGGTATATTGGCTATTATAAACTGGTTGCCAACATTAATAGAACAATAAACAAGTATCTATACATCATACCAGTGATATATTGTCAAGACTCAAACTTGAATTCATGTTCCAGCTGTGTGGTGCCCTCCCAAGCCTCCCTCCCAGCACATGCTATACATGCTTTGAGGCAGACAATAACGAGCCATCCAGGTAGACTATTGCTGCTCCGCACGACCAGATTCTTTCGCTCCAAGGCTGATGTGAGAAACTCTCCAAAAGTGAATACTCACAAAGCCACCGGTCCAGATGGTATCCCTGGCCGTGTCCACAGTGTTCTGACCAGCTTGCAGACATCTTCTTTGAGATCTTCAACCTGTCCCAGGCTGTAGTTCTCACCTGCTTCAAGGAGACCATCGTCACAGTGCCCAAGAAAAACAAGGTGACATGCCCAAATGACCCGGACATCATGAAGTGCTTCAAGAGGCTGGTCATGGCCCACATCAAGGCTTGCATGGCAGGCACACTGGACAACTCCAATTTGACTACCGCTCCAACAGATCCATGGATAATTCCCACTGCTATTCACATAGCTGTAACGCATATGGGCAAGAGAAACATCTATGTGAGAATGCTGTTCATCGACCCACAGTTCAGCATTCAACAGTATTGTTCCCACCAAGCTCAGAGCCTGGGTCTGGACACCACCCTCTGCAACAACTGGATCCTGGACTTTCTGACGGGCAGACCACAGGCTGTGAGGATTAGCAACAACACCTCATCCACACTGACTCTTAACACCCCCCAGGGGTGTGTCCTCTGCCCTCTGCTGTGCTTCCTGTTCACACACGACTGCGTGGCTTTGCACAAAACCAAATCGATCATCAAGTTAGCTGATGAAACCAAGGTTGTAGGCCTGATAACCAACAACAACGAATCAGCCTATAGGGAGGAGGTAAGTGAACTGGCATTGAGATGCCAGGACAACAACTTTGCCCTCAACATCAGAAAAACAAAAGAGTTGATTGTTGCAGAGGAGCGAACATCAACAGGACTGCAGTAGAGAGAGTCAGCAGTTTTGAGTTAATCTGCATCCACATCACTGAGGACTTGACATGGACCAACAACACCACCACTATTGTCAAGAGGGCGCAACAGCGTCTTCTTCCTAAGGCAACTGAATAAATTCTCTCCAAATAATACTGCTGCACGATCATGAGCATCCTGACTGGTTGCATCATGGCCTGGTGCGAGAATTGCTCCGTCCACAACCTCATGCCCCCCCAGCGGGTGGCGAAGATGGCCCAGTACATCACTGGGACAGTGCTCTCACCCCTCCAGGACATCATCTACTGGAAACGGTGCCTGAGGAAGGCCCACAGTAACATCAATGAACCCACACACACCAACCACGAGCTGTTCACTCCCTTAACATCAGGCAGACGCTATCGGAACATGAGGTCTGATACCAACCGGTTCAGAGACCGTTTCTATCTACAAGCCATTAGACTGCTGAAGACGAACTGGACTGACCACCTCCTCAGACTCTCGGGACCTTACCGCACGCAGACACACAGGACCAGTCAGAAGTTTGGACAAACCTACACATTCAAGGGTATTTTCTTATTTTTTTTACTATTTTCTACATTCTAGAATAATAGTGAAGACATGATAACTATGAAAAAATCAAACTTTGTCACATTGTATTCGGCGCATGTGACAAAGTTTGATTTTTTCATATTTAGACATTACTGTGAAATGCTTACTTACAAGCCCTTAACACTGCAGTTCAAGAGAAAGTTAAAATATTTAACAAATAAACTAACACAATAACAAGGCTATATACAGGGAGTACAGGTTAGTTGAGGTAATTTGTACATGCAGGTATGGGTGAAGTAAATAGATAATAAACGGCGTGTAGCAGAAGTGTAAATGTATTAATTTTTTTAAATGGGGGGGGTCGCCGATGTAAATATTCCGGTGGCCATTTGATTAATTGTTCAGCAGTCTTATTGGTTGGGGGTATAACAGTTAAGGAGCCTTTAGGTCCTAGACTTAGCGCTCCGATACCGCTTGTCGTGCGGTAGTGGATAGAACAGTCTATGACATGGGTGACTGGAGTCTTTGACAATTTTTTTGGGCCTTCCTCTAACACTGCCTAGTGTATATAGGTCCTGGATGGCAGGAAGCATGGCCCCTGTGATGTACTGGGCTGTACGCACTACCCTCTGTAGGGCCTTACGCTCAGATGCCGAGCAGTTACCATACCAGGCGGTGATGCAACCGGTCAGGATGCTCTCGATGGTGCAGCTGTAGAACCTTTTGAGGATCTGGGGACCCATGCCAAATCTCTTGTCTCCTGAGGGCGAAAAGGTGTTGTCCTGGTACCACACTGTCAGGTCTCTGACCTCTTCTCTATAGGCCGTCTCATCGTTGTTGGTGATCAGGCCTACCACTGTTGTCGTCAGCAAACTTAATGATGGTGTTGGAGTTGAAGAGTGAGTAAACCAGGGGACTAAGCACACACCCCTGAGGGGCCGCAGTGTTGAGGACCAGCGTGGCAGTTGTTGTTGCCTACCATTACCACCTGCGGGCAGGCCGTCAGGAAGTCCAGGATCAAGTTGCGGAGGGATGTGTTTAGTCCCAGGGTCCTTAGCTTAGTGATGAGCTTTGTGGGCACTATGTTGGTGAATGCTGAGCTGTAGTCAATGAACAGCATTCTCACATAGGTGTTCCTCTTTCCCCGATGGGAAAGGGCAGTATGGTGTGCGATTTGATATTGCGTCATCTGTTGGGGTTGTATGCGAATTGGAGTGGGTCTAGGCGTATATGGGAGGATGCTGTTGATGTGAGTCATGACCAGCCTTTCAAAGCACTTCATGGGAAAGGGAGATACCTAGTCAGTTGTCCAACTTAAATGTGTCTTCTGCATAAACCTGAATCATAGCGGTGCGGGGGGCTACCTTCGGCGCCCGGGGAACAGGGACAGAACGACAGATTTTTACCTTGTCAGCTCGGGGATTTGATCCAGCAACCTTCCAGTTAATGGCCTTGGCTACCGACGTGAGTGCTACGGGGAGGTAATCATATAGGCAGGTTACCTTCGCTTTCTTGGGCACGGGGACTTTGGTGGTCTGCTTGAAATATGTAGGTATTGTAGACTCGGTCAGGGAGAGGTTGAAAATGCCAGTGAAGACACTTGCCAGTTGGTCCACGCATGCTTTGAGTACACGTTCTGGTCCCGCAGCATTGTGAATGTTGGCCTATTTAAAGAACTTGCTCACATCGGTTACGGAAAGTGTGATCACACAGTCGTCCAGAACAGCGGGTGCTCTCATGCATGCTTCAGTGTTTCTTGCCTCGAAGCGAGCATAAAAGGCATTTAGCTCGTCTGGTAGGCTCGTGTCACTGGGCAGCTCGCGGCTGGGTTTCCCTTTGTAGTCCGTAATAGTTTAAGTCCTGCTTGTTTGATGGTTTGTCTGAGGGCATAGCAGGATTACTTATAATGTCCGGATTAGTGTCTCACTCCTTGAATGCGCCAGCTCTAGCCTTTAGCTCGATGTGGATGTTGCCTATAATCCATGGCTTTTGGTTGGGATATGTATGTACGGTCACTGTGGGGACGACGTTGTTGATGCACTTATTGATGAAGTCGATGATTGAGCTGGTATATTCCTCAATGCGATTTGATGAATCCAGGAATATATTCCAGTCTGTGCTATCAAAACATTCCTGTAGAGTAGCAGCCACATCTTCTGACCACTTCTGTATTGAGCGAGTCACTGGTACTTCCTGCTTTAGTTTTTTCTTGTAAGCAGGAATCAGGAGGATAGAATTATGGTCAGATTTGCCAAATGGACAGCGGCAGAGAGCTTTGTATGCATCTCTGTGTGTGGCGTAAAGGCGGTCTAGAGTGTTTTTCCCCCTCTGGTTGCACATGTGACATGCAGGTAGAAATTAGGGAAAAATGGATTTAATGTCCCAGAAGCTCAGCTTCTGGATGAGCATTTTTTTTGTTTGCTTATGGCCTTATTCAGCTGGTTGAGTGTGGTCTTAGTGCCAGCATCGGTTTGTGGTGGTAAATAGACGGCTGCAAATAATATCGCTGAGAACTCTCTTGGTAGTGTGGTCTACAGCTTATCATAAGGTACTCTACCACAGGGAAGCAATACTTCAAGACTTCATTAATATTAAACAATGTGCACCAGCTGTTATTGACAAATAGATACACACCCCCGCCCCTCATCTTACCAGACGTAGCTCTTCTGTCCTGCCGGTGCATGGAAAATCCCGCCAGCTCTATATTATCCATGTCGTTTTTCTGCTTCGACTCGGTGAAACATAAGATATTACAGTTTTTAATGTCCCGTTGGTAGTATAATCTTGATCGTAGGTCATTCATTTTATTTTCCAATGATTGCACGTTGGCTAATAGAACGGATGGCAGTGGGGGTTTACTCACTCGCCTACGAATTCTCAGAAGGCAGCCAGATCTCCGCCCTATTTTCTCCATCTTTTCTTCACGCTGTTATGTTATAATTCTCAGAGTAAAAAAAACCTCAACGGACCCTATGAAAGCTTAACCAAGTTTATTCTTCCAAGAGGATCAATACAGCTGCATTAGACAAAGACATTTTCACACAAGCACGGATATTTAACTGTTCCTCCTAGGCTGAGTCTCCTCCTACACATCTGAACAGCCAATGCATTTCTGTTGCTAGACAGAACCTTAGTGATATCTGTTCTTCCTCATTTCATCTGACCTGACCTCTACCCCAACGTGCTCACTCCTCCCCAACTCACAGCTGTCATGGTGCCTGGTACCAGACTGTGTCTCTTCTCCACACAGAATATCCCTCCCATAGGATCCCTGATGGCTAACAATAACATATCCTGACATAATGTAAACGTTATACATTACCCGCTCTCCTTCAGTGACATGAATAAGTATATTTCATATTCTCAGAACCCAACAATGCAAATGATAGGGATTTGGGCCCGTTCCCAAGAAAGCAGTATATCCTTCACGTTGGACAAATCTTCTTCCAGTTCGAGGTGAGTAATCGCTGTTCTGATGTCCAGAAGTTATTTTCGGTCAGAAGAGACGGTAACAGCAACATTCTGTTCAAAATAAGTTACAAACAATGTGAAATAAAATAACAAAATAGCACAGTTGGAGCACGTAAAATGTAAGCCATCCTCTCCGGCGTCATTCTACCTGAAATAACACATGGAATCATGTATTAACCGAAAAAGGGTTAAACAAACCAAAGTATATGTTTAACACTAAGTAGCCACCTTTTGCGTTGATGACAGCTTTGCACACTCTTGGTATTCTCTCAACCAGCTTCATGAGGTAGTCACCTGGAATGCATTTCAATTAGAAGGTGGGGCTTGTTTAAAAGTTAATTTGTGGAATTTCTTTCCTTCTTAATGCTTTTGAGCCAATCCGTTGTGTTGTGACAAGATAGGGGTGGTATACATAAGATAGCCCTATTTGGTAAAAGACCAAAGAGAAATGACAGTCCATCATTACTTTAAGACATGAAGGTCAGTCAATACGAAGCATTTCAAGAACTTTGAAAGTTTCTTCAAGAGCAGTTGCAAAAACCATTGTGCACTATAATGAAACTGGCTGTGAAGCATTTATTTGGCCTGCAATCTCAGGTGCAGTTAACTCTAATGAACTTATCCTCTGCAGCATAGGTAACTCTGAGTCTTCCTTTCCTGTGGTGGTCCTCAGCACTGGGGCCCCTCAGGGGTGCGTGCTTAGTCCCCTCCTGTACTCCCTGTTCACCCACAACTGCGTGGCCAAGCACAACTCCAACACCATCATAAAGTTTGTGGACATCACAACAGTGGCAGGCCTGATCACCGACAATGAGACAGCCTATAGGGAGGAGGCCAGAGATCTGGCATTATGGTGCCAGGACAACAACCTCTCCCTCAACATAAATAAGACAAAGGAGATAATTGTGGATGACAAGAAAAGGAGGGCCGAACAGGCCCCTATTAACATCGACGGGGCTGTAGTGGAGCAAGTTGAGATTTCCAGTTCCTTGATGTCCACATCACCAACGAACTATCATTGTCCAAACACACCAAGACAGTCTTGAATAAGGCAGGACAACACACCCTCGTTTCCCAGATCCTCAAAGTTATATAGCTTCACCATCGAGAGCATCCTGACCGGTTGCAACACCACCTGGTATGGCAACTGCTCAGCATCCGAACGTAAGGCGCTACAGAGGCTAGTGCGTACAGCCCAGTACACCACTGGGGCCAAGCTTCCTTTCATCCAGTACCTAATATACTAGGCAATGTCAGAGGAAGGCCCAAAACATTGTCAAAGACTCCAGTCACCCAAGTCATAGACTGTTCTCTCTGCTACCGCATGGCAAGCGGTATCAGAACCTTTAATCCGCTACTCGCTGATTATTATCTATGCATAGTCATTTTACCCCTACCTACATGTACAAATGACCTTGACTAACCTTTAACCCAGCACATTGACTCAGTACCGGTACCCCCTGTAATTAGCCTTATTATTTATTTTTTTACTTTAGTTTGTTTTGTAAATATTTTCTTAACTCTATTTTTTGAACTGCATTGTTGGATAAGGGCTTGTAAGTAACCATTTCATGGTAAGGTCTGCACCTGTTGTATTCGGCACGTGACAAATCAAATTAGATTTTGATTTGACACACGGCTGAAATGCTGTAATAGCCAATCAGCATCCAGGACCCAAACTACTCAGTTTATAATGAAGTATAGAACACCAAGTTCGTTCTTTCTTCTCTCCTGAAGTTACACAGCCAGCTTCCTTCTCACACAAGCAGACAAATCCATAATTTACCTCTGGCATGCTTGTGAGTTTTTCTGTGGCTACTTAGTGTTAAATGTCCCAAACTCCCAGTTGTCTGCCTAGGAAAATCTGAACCAAATTGCATTCACTGACTTCATCCAAGAGGATGTCTTTAAGAAATGGACCCAGTACAAACAGCCATATCCAAATTCAGCCTCCTCACCCAACAATGGCAGGACCTGTGAACCTCTAAATATAATATAAGCTGTTGAGTGTGTTCCTCAGGCCACCTGGCCCTGATGCAGGTGTCTTGGACTGGGTCAATAAGGGTTGGCTTGGCTCAGCATAGCAAGTCTCTGATTGCCCCTGTCCTGGATGTTCTCAGTTTGGCCCTGCATCATGGACTCATTTCCATATCTGTCTACTCTGTGTGAAAAAATTGTCTGATTTGGGCTTGAATGTTTTTTTTTTTCTAATTTTCATGATTGGCCAAATCAAATGTTGCCAATTCTGCTCAGCTCTTACCAAACATGTTCTTCTCCTACAGATGGCAGTGCAGGGTTAGGTTGGGTCGAGGCAGGCTGCTGCTGCATCTGTTCTGCCTTGGCTCTGAGCTGGAGCCAATGGTGGCTCCTCACCACCACCTAACAGTCCTAACCCGAGTCCTCAAATAGAGAGCCTTTTATGGGGCAGAGCGAAGCGTTTCCAACCAAAATCAACCCTCCCTGCCAGCTTCACCCCATACATAAACAATGCAGTGATTTGAATGGGATCATAAGGACTTCGAGCAGCCTGACAGAATTTGACATACTTTTAATTTTAGAGTTGTGAAGTGTCGTTCACAAGTCCCAATGCCAAACTTGTCCCTCCTTACCTGCTTCAGATTGGCATGTGCTGATTAAGTGCTAGGCTGCATGCATTCCTCACAGTCCAAAGCCAGTGTGTGTTCAGAGTCCACCCATAGAAATAGAATTTGAACACCATTATGTATTGAGTTGACACTACTGTTGTCTGCAGCACTACATATGTACCTGGACAGTGTCAGACGTTGACAGTAGGAATTGGCTGGATTAGAAAGGTGTGACAGAGCAGGTTCATAGGACAGAACTCTTGTTGTGTGTCCCAAATAGCACCCTATTCCCTATATGTAGTGTACTACTCTGGTCAAAAGTAGTGCACTGCATAGAGACTTGCTGTGAGGAATAGCCTTTTTATAAGAGAACCCCTTCCTAGTATAAATGTTCCTTCAATGAAATGACATTACTCTCTAAAGAAGACAATGGTCTGTCTTATTCAGACTGGGTGCTTCTTCTTTACAGGAAAAGGGATACAGTATAATAATGTGGGTGACAAAAGCATACTAGTGCAGTAAGAACTGTTTGATTCTAAGGATCGGTGTTGAGCTTTGTTGTGTCTGCAGGATTATCCCTCATACAGTATGTCTCATTTGGTATTTAGTTACATATGTGTTAGCACTGTTTATCTGTTATTGTGTGTGAGAAAAGAAGAAGTTATGCTTTATATTCTTCCAAGATGTTATAAGATATTTCTGTCTGATATTTCTGTCTAAGATGCACATTAGGCCTTGAGCTGGACTTCACACATGGATGGACTCAGAACCATTTCTTTGCCATAAGGATCAACTGTACCAATGGCTCAAGACACACACATTTACAGAAATGGCCAAGGTATTGTACAATTGTTGTTTCTGTGTCCTAGTCATTCACTGAGGTTGTGAAGGAGTCGTAACGCTGTGAAGGACAGTAAACTACTGATAACCCGAATTCTGATATGCAGTTAGTCAATATCCTTATGTAAGTGAGCAGCTAAAATATTTGTAAAAGGAGCGAGTTTATAGAATGAATGCCAAGAAAATGGTTGGGCAATATAATTACTTGCACAGTAATTATAGAGTTAAGTTAGTCCAGTCTAAGTAGAGAGGCTTACTGATTGGAGGGTTCTGTCAGCCAATGACGTTCCATTCTGTGTTGGTATAGTCTACTCTTGGCCGATCTCATTTTGCCTCATTGGAGAGACTGGAGAGGATAGGGTATTGTCAGAAAAGTTAGGAGAGGCAACAATCTTAATACACAGGGAGGAGAGAACCAAGGACAACAATACCATGTAGGCCTACTGGATTGAAAATTATGTGTAACATTTAGGTAAGGCTGATGCCACTCAGTACTGTTAAATTTGAAAAAATACTTTGTCGTTACTTGAACTTGTATCTTCCTTTATTTGCCTTACAAATTTGAGAAACATGCATGCAAATGTTCTTGGTTAGAGTTAGCCAAATATGTCTTAATCTATATTCTAAAGAAATATCTCTAAAGAATCTTGATTCAGACAATTCATTAATAAATTGATTCAAATTGAATGCTTTTAGTTCTTGGTCATCGGACGACAAATCAAATACTGGTATGTCTAGGCCTATTGCATTCAACATCTTTATTGCAAACTAACAGTAGTTCTACATGATACAGTTTGACAACTTTGTCTTCTACATTTAACTGAATCATGATTTCTACCCTATGTTTGATACCAGGGAAAGCTCTCAGGAATCTGATCATTTCCACATTCCTGCCTGCTGTCTTTCATTTCCTCATACCAACCAACCCAATGTTTTGTTTAATATTTCTTCATGAATTCAAGAGCCATAACATAACTTCCTGCTTTCTTCTCCTCTGGTCCTGATGGTAGGACATGTACAATTGAACAATAGTCATTTTCTTTAACTCTCTTCTACCAGGTAACAGGGGAAGGTCAGTCAGTGCTACTGAGGAGACCACCCCCTACTATCTGGAGACGCCTTACGGATACCAGCTGGACCTGGACTTCCTCAAGTACGTGGATGACATTCAGAATGGCTCCACCATTAATAGGCTGAGGAAGAAGCCCCTCAGGGCGACCAACAGCAGGGCAGAAGCGCAAAGTGGCACCACACCCAGCCAATCGTGGACCTCATCGGAATCCCTGTCCTCGGCGAGTAGTGGTGACACGGGTGTGAGTCAGTCTGCCATGTCGACCGGTAACCGAGGGAGACCCCCTCTTCCTCCACCCCACAGTGCCTCTACCACCAGCAACACCACCCCATCTAGTCAGGAAGGGTCCTCCGTCCCTCTGAAACCACAAGAGGGGAAGCCTGCCCCGGCCGTCCGCTCCCTGAACACCCCCAGGTTCAACCCTCAAGTGGAGAAGACCCTGGTGGAGACCCGTAGGCGCTTAGAGCAGGAGAAAACCTCCAGCACCACCCCAGCCCAGCCCCACCCTGAGCCCCATCCCCGTCGGCGCCTAGCCAGCTTCGGGGGAGTGGGCTCCAGTGGCTCCCTGTCCGCCTTCACCGGCTGGGGTTCCTACAACCAGAACAACAGCGGAAATGTCAACAAGCCTCATGCTGAAGGTGAGCTTTCCCTGCCCCTATCCCTCCACCACGGCTCTTCCCTGGGCAGCGGAGGGTCCCTGAGACCCAGCCCCCAGAGCTCTGGCAGGGATACTCCAGTCACGGGCCTCAGCCCCCTGCACCTGCAGCATGTCAGGGACCAGATGGTGATGGCCATCCAGAGGCTGAAGGAGCTGGAGGAACAGGTCAGCATTGAATTAAATAGAACAATAGAATGGACATTGGCATCAGGTGTAAAATGTTAGCCATCTTGGTCAGGGAATCTTTCATTCTAGAAACTGACTTAATGTGGTAAAATAAAGTGTAAAAATATATTGTGTGTTTCAATCCCATTATTAATTTATGTTTAAAAAATATCAGTATAATGATCTTGTAGATTTGCTTGCACACTGTTCGTTAGCTAGCTAGTCAGTTTTAATGGCTGATTTTAATGTATCTTTACGCAGGTGAGGAGCATCCCTGTTCTACAGGTGAAGATCTCTGTCCTCCAGGAGGAGAAGAGACAGCTGGTCTCTCGGATGAAGAACCAGGACCAAGAAGAGCTGAGTGACGTGTTCCGGAAGAGAGCCCACAGCACGGGCAGCGCCGGTCGGTTCCGGGTTGGGAAGGGCTCTGATCTTCTAGGGAAACCTGAAGATGGGCTGGAGAACAAGGCAGAGCA
This sequence comes from Oncorhynchus masou masou, assembly GCF_036934945.1. Classification (NCBI taxonomy): domain Eukaryota; kingdom Metazoa; phylum Chordata; class Actinopteri; order Salmoniformes; family Salmonidae; genus Oncorhynchus; species Oncorhynchus masou. The sequence goes on along the minus strand of NC_088239.1, from coordinate 71,932,193 downwards.
CAACAATACCTCCTCTGGCCTGAAGGAGTTCCAGCAGCTGACTGCTGAGATGGAGGCTTTGGAGAGGACCATCAAGGGTGGTCGCTTGCAAGCACGGCATGGCCTCAACCAGAACACATTACGCAGCAACTGCAGAGCTCACAAATCAGTAGCCGTCGGCATTGATGAAGACTTGGATGCCATCTTAGATGTCAGGTCCTCAAAACAACACAGGGACATCGCCACGAAGACCAAGCCCACAGACACACGATGCATAGCAACGGGTGTAACTGAGGCCCACCTCGTTGTCACTGTGGATAAGGGGTCGGAGCTAGATGCCCAGCAGAGAATCATAGAAGCCCTGAAGGAGAGGGTGTGTCAGTTGGAGGCAGAGGTAAAGGAGTCCACCCTGCAGACGGAGATGGGCAGGCTGAAGCTGGAGCTACAGGCTGCCGGGGCCAGGAACAAGGCTGATAAAGGCTCCACCGCCAGGCCATCCACCCACAGCACCTCCACAGCCATGGAGGCCCCGGAGGCCAGGCCCAAGGCCCAGACCAGGAGCCTGGGGGTGGGCAACCACACAGAGGTCCAGGACGCCTCCGCTGGAGGTAGGATGGAGGTGGAGGGGTGGGGCTGTAGTGTTGGAGTGTCCTGTAGGCCGGAGCTGAAGAGTGTGAGCTCAGGACCAGAGGTACCGATGACTTGGTGGGTGGTCAGAGAGAGAGTGAAGACCCAGGACCAATGTGTTGGGAGACAGGTGGTGATGGTCACCCAAGGTGTGGGGACAGGGGTGAGGGTGTGTGACGCAGGTGTCAACACAGATCTGATCATGGAGAGTTTGGCTGCAGCGAGAAGAAGGGGGATGGGGGAGTGTCAGTTGGTGTCGGTGGGGAGCGGGGACTGTACGGTCGACGACGTGATGAGTGCTGTAAAGGAGGTCGGCATGGCAACCGACCCTCCAGTCAGAGGGGTGGATTCAGGTGTCATGGTATCACCTCAGACGGTCTCCCAGCGCACCAACACATCACCAACACTCAGCTCGGTCTCCCGTTTCACAAACACCTGCCGCTTGTTCAACACCACCTCCAGCACCAACACCGTGCTCAACACCCAGGAGAAACACACCAACACTGTGCACACCATCACCCGGAACATCGCTGTTGGCAACAGCAGGGTCCTAGAGCTAATCCACACCGTTGCTAAGACCCGCTCCGTTGGCATTGGAACGACCGTGCCATGGGGAGGAAACGCAGAACAACCAACCCAAACCAATGTGGCCGTCACCAAGGCAACAACCAGAGATGCTGGGGTCGGGATGACTAACGTGAACGACAACTTCCTGGTTGGACTGAAAACCCGGAACATCGCCTGTGGTCCTTCGTGTCTCCCCGACCCCACCAAGACCAGGAGTATTGGGATCGGGGTGGGTGAGGGGCGCATACGGGATCTTGCAGGACCACCATCACTGACACAGACATCCCATTCTCACCAGGCCCAGGGCCAATCCCAGTTAGAGCCTGGTCTGGACCACTACATAGAGAAGATGCAGTGTCTGCTGAGGGAGCAGCAGGGCCTGCTGACTGAGAGCTACAGTGAACTGGGAGAGGTGTTCATCCAGCCGGCGTCAGACAACACCACCCTCATCATGTCATCCGTCAACTCTGCCATAATACAGGGAGGCACGGAGGACAGGCCAATATCCTCACAATCCACAGGTATGGATATAGTCTGTCTAGTCTTTACACTCACAGTTTGCATCTGCGGTGGGTATTTACTAGGGATAATTGTTTGGTATCATGGACATTTTTCTTTATACACAATAATCCAGTGGGTGATTTTCTTCCTCTCTCCCTTGTACAGATTGTGTACAGTTCCAGTCCATCGCAGGGCCCGGCCAGTTCACTAACACCTCACCTAAGAGAAACACAGAAAGGTCAGGGGTCAGCCAGCGTGTCACTAAGGAGTCAGAGGTCAAGCAAAAGATACTACGCATAGAACACCAAACATCCTCTGCATTGCACGGTGTGTTTTTTGTTTGTTTTGTTGGTATGTGTCAGTTTGTGTGCATGTAGGGGGCTGAATGCAGTTGTATCCCAGTGGTGCCTTTTAAATAGTTGCATAATGTTGATGGGTTGAGAGCGGGAGAAAAATAGAAACTAAAGGAGCATTCTGCTGGCAGACCGCTCCCTAGAAGATGCCTGGCCTCCTTTGAACCAGTAGAACCATGGAGGAGGAAATAGCTCTTTCTCTGGTTTGGCATTGGCTCTGGAAGACCTACTATTGAAATATTTGGGTGGATGCTGAGTTTTGGAAAGCACACATCTCTCACTACACAGCGGTCTGTGGCTGACAGGCTCGAGCTGAAATTGTATGTCTATGTATGAGTGTTAGTATATGTGTTTGTCTCTGTAGAAAGTACTAGGTGAAGTAGACATTCAATAAGTAAAACAAATTCTCAGAACTTCACAACAAGTGGTTTACAACAATCAAATTAGAATTCATTGGGAAACCTTAACCCTCCAGGTCAGCCCACGACCGCCAACATGCTGAGGTCCATCATGAAGAAACAAGATGGTGACCGAGGCTACACTGGAACCAGGAAGAGCCTGAAGTTTGTGGGCGTAACCACAGGGTGAGGGTCTGATAAAACAGTACCAGTCAAAAGTTTGGACACACCTACTTATTCAAGGATTTAAAAAATGTATTTAGACTATTCTACATTGTAGAATAATAGTGAAGACATCAAACTATGAAATAACACATATGGAATCATGTATTAAAGAAACAATTGTTAAATGATTATATTTTAGATTCTTCAAAGTAGCCACCCTTTGCCACCCAGCTTTGCACACACTTGGGATTATCTCAACCAACTTCACCTGGAATTTCCAACAGTCTTGAATGAGTTCCCACATATGCTGAGCCCTTGGCTTTTCCTTCACTCTGCGGTCTAACCCAAACCATCTCAATTGGGTTGAGGTCAGGTGATTGTGGAGGCCAGATCATCTGATACAACACTTCATCACTCTCCTTCTTGGTCAAATAGCCCTTACACAGCCTGGAGGTGTGTTATGGGTCATTGTCCTGTTGAAAAATAAATGATAGTCCCATTAAACGCAAACCAGATGGACTGGCATATCGCTGCAGAATGCTGTGGTCGTCATGCTGGTTAAGTGTGCCTTGAATTCTAAGTAAATCAACAACAGTGTCACCAGCAAAGCACCATAACACCACCACCTCCATGCTTCACGGTGGAAACCACACATGCAGAGGTCATCCGTTCACCTACTCTGTGTCTCACAAAGACACGGCGGTTGGAACCAAAAATCTCAAATTTGGACTTATTAGACCAAAGGACAGATTTCCACTAGTCTAATGTCCATTGCTTGTGTTTCTTGGCCCAAGCAAGTCTCTTCTTATTGGTGTACTTTAGTAGTGGTTTCTTTGCAGCAATTTAACCACGAAGGCTTGATTCACGCAGTCTCCTCTGAACAGTTGATGTTGAGATGTGTTTGTTACTTAAACTCTGAAGCATTATTTTGGGCTGCAATTTTGGAGGTGCAGTTAACTCTAATGAACTTATCCTCTGCAGAAGAGAACTCGAGGTCTTCCTTTCCTGTGGCGGTCCTCATGAGAACCAGTTTCATTATAGCACTTGATGGTTTTAGCAACTGCACCTTAAGAAACTTTAAATATTACGTATTGACTGACTTTCATGTCTTGAAATAATGATGGACTGTCATTTATCTTTGCTTATTTGATCTGTTCTTGCCATAATATGGACTTGGTCTTTTGCCAAATAGCCCTATCTTTTGTATACCAACCCTACCTTGTCACAACACAACTGATTGGCTCAAACACATTAAGGAAAGAAATTCCACAAATGAACTTTTAACAAGGCACACCTGTTAATTTAAATGCATTCCAGGTGACTACCTCATGAAGCTGGTTGTGAGAATGTAAAGGGTGGCTTATTTGAAGAATCAAACATCTTGAATATGTTTTGATTTAACACTTTCTGGTTATTACATGATTCAATGTGTTATTTCATAGTGTTGACGTCTTCACTATTATTCCACAATGTAGAAAATAAAGAAAAACCCTTGCATAAGCAGGTGTGTCCAAGCTTTTGACTGGTAGTTTGACTGAGTTTTATTCTGATCAGACTTTGATATGTTTCACTGGTTAAAATCATCTCAGTTCTGTGTGTTGGCTGCAGGTTCAAGTCTACATATTAATGGTTAAACATATTTAGTTTGTGTAAGCTATGGCCTAGTAGAGGAAAGTTTGAAATAACTGAGGGTATTGGCTGCAGGTGTGAGTCCATGTCAACTAGTGAACCATCCAGCTCTGAAGAAGAAGAGAAGAACGGGAACGGGAGGTGGAGGGAGGTCTGTGGCCTCCAGGATCGGAGCCGAACGGGCGGGAACAAAGGGGTGGCCAACAGAGAATGTAGTGGCCATGGGAGGACGGAGATACAGGAGAGGTGAATATGGTAGTGGTTTTAGGGAATGTACTTCACTTAATCTCATCTCACCTCAGGGAGCATCAGTCATCCATAAATTTGCATCGCACTCTGGGAATTATTCTCCAGCTTGTTCAGGGTATATAGTTATTGTGCAATTAGTGTATCAAATATCTAGGTCCTATCCCTACAGTTTTCAGTTGAGTGAGAAGATGTTGTCTGCTTGCCATGCGCTGAAGACCCATCTGAGTGACGACCAGATTTTATCCAGCAGAGAACTGGTGAGTACTGCTAAACAGAGGCCAGTGGCACAAGTAGACTGAATGGAAGAGTGTATGTATGAATGTGTTTTTGTTTGTCTGTTAACAAGAATGTATGGGAATGGTCATGAACATTACTGGTTAATGACTACAATTGTGACTTTAGGAGCTCTCTAATTGCCTGTGTCCCTTTGATTCATCATACAAGAATTTATGAAACAATATAAAATGTTGGCACGGGGTCAACTCGATGTCTTGGAATCTAAACTAGAGGAAAAAATATTTCATTTGTGACATGTATAACTGAGGAATGTGCCGACTCCTGTAATTTTCTGCCGTCTGGTAGTGTTTCTGGGCAGGGACTTCAAGGCCTGGTTGTGTATGAGTTACATAGACACCCTCTCTCTCTGTGTTCCACCCAGACAACAACATCTTGCTCGGTCTTGGTTTACATCCTTTACGCCTCTTGAAACCTAACTAACTCTGACGCCACCATATGTGTTCCACATCATCTGCTTTTTATCTTGTCAAAGTGACTGGTTGAGTGATAGAAAACAGAAGGAGAAAGAAGAGCAGGGATGTAGTGATTAGTCCAAACAGTTTTAAAATTGAATGTTTTGCAACTAACATTTCTACTTGACAAATTTGGGTACTGTAGGTCCCTCCCCCCATTTTGTTCTGGTTGCTTCCGTTTAAGAAACGTTTTGCAACAGAGTTGGTATAATGAATACATCCCAGGGGAGAAAGAAGAGCAGGGATGGAGAGACTGAGGTCTGAATTATTCCCATATTCCAAGAACAGGATGTGATATCCAGAAGTGTTTCGGCCCTCCAGGACTGACATTGAACTGCCCTGTGCTCGACCAACCATGTGATACCCTTTACCACTGTACCTAGTCCTAACCATCCCTAATGTTCTGAAGACCTCTCAAAATGCCCTGGGCACTAGTCCCCTGTAATAGTTATTGTTGTGGATGATCTGTCACTGCCATCGGCAGTCAGTCTTCCCCTTAAGGAAGAGGGTTTGGTGAGGTCAAAGGAGCTGAAGTATTGGCTGATTATGTTTATTTTCATTCAGTAATGTCCCTATAATTACAATATGTCTTTGGTAATTCACTGTTCAAAATTCTCTGCACACACTGCATGATGGAGGGTTGCTAAATTACAGTACTGCGTGTTCGTCCTGACAGACAACAACGCCTGTTTGTGCTTTTTCCGAATTAAAAACACGAAGGCTTGACAGTGTGTCTTTGTGTTTGGCTGCATTTGTTTTAGCTCACCCTGGTGTGCAGGGTTTGGACATTTAGACCATGCCATTGGTTCTGAAGTGAAATCTCTGCCTGTCCAGGCAAGCTAGAACAAATTCACCCAATGTAGGTCTCTACTAGGAGTGTGTGTATGTCATAAATGTTTGTGTGCCCATATATGTGTTGGTTGACGTCCTGCTTAGAATGTATTATACTGTGTCCCACCCTCAGCGGTCCTGCCTGAACATGCTGCAGCACGAGTGGTTCCGTGTGTCCAGTCAGAAGTCAGCTGCTCCGGCGGTGGTGGGGGACTATTTAACGGCGTTCCGGTCAGTTTCTCCAGCCGTGCAGAGACACGTAGCCAACTTGGCAGACGGTAACGGTAACACAGCACTCCACTACAGCGTGTCCCACTCCAACTTCACCGTCGTAAAGAGGATGCTGCTGGCAGGTACTGATTCTGACTCAGACCTGAACCTGACTTCCATTTAAACCTCTCACTCATATGATGTTCTGTTGAGTACATTCATCTAAAATGTGTTCTTTCAGAGTATATAAAAGTTTGTGGTGGTCATGTGAGGTGAAATGTGTATATTGTGTAATGTGAGCACTCCGTTTGTTTGATTGACCTGACAAAGCAGTGAATTGGGAGCTTTAACAGTGTGCGGGCCTTCTTGTTCTATACTTCTTTCAGAGGATCCCCACAATCTGGTCACAGAGTTTTAACTGAGCTACCCGTAGTGTTATTTTTAATTCTGTGCCATTGTTTTGGCACATTTCCTCTTTGGCTTCCATTCAAGATGTGTGTAACGTGAACAAGCAGAACAAGGCAGGATATACCCCCATCATGCTGGCTGCCCTGGCTGCTGTGGAGGCCCCAGAGGACATGGAGGTGGTGGAGGAGCTCTTCATTAAAGGAGATGTTAATGCCAAGGCCAGCCAGGTATGTTGGGGTGTGTGTGTGTGGGGGGGGGGGGTGGTGGTTAAGTCCGAGCTTGTCTGGTCACTGGCTGAGTGTGTCGACTTCAAGCTCCCGAGTGGCCATCTCTTTGAGTCCATCTTTTTGTCTCTGACCTCTTACTGCTGACCTCTAACCCTTGATCCCCAGGCTGGTCAGACAGCCCTGATGCTGGCAGTGAGCCACGGCAGGATGGACATGGTGCAGGCCCTGCTGGCCAAGGGGGCAGAGGTCAACCTTCAGGATGATGAGGGCTCTACAGCTCTAATGTGTGCCAGCGAACATGGCCACGCTGAGATAGTCAGGCTGCTGCTGGCCAAGCCAGGCTGTAACGCCACCCTGAGTGACAGCGTGAGTTACTGTGTGTATGTTTGTCACTCCCGTAGCAGACTATCACTGTGTTAGTGTCTTTGTTTGTCTGATTCACTGTTTGTGCCCTGTTTGTCTGTGTGTATGCAGGATGAGAGCACGGCCCTGTCCATAGCTCTTGAGGCTGGACATAAAGACATAGCAGTGCTGCTCTATGCCCATGTCAACTTCTCCAAATGCCAGGCCGGGGTTGGTAACACGCAATATCTATAGATCGGGTCCCTCAGTTTGTTTTTATATACCTATTCTATAAAATTATGTACATCTGTTCCATACCAACTAATCGTGTGCATCCACCCTCTTTCCATAGGGAACCCCTCGTCTCGGTAGAAATACACCCCCCAGTTCCGCTGGAAGAGCAGTCTTTGAATGAAACTACCCGCAAGCCCCTCAAACCTCCACCCTTGCTGCTACACATAGACGTATGCTTAGTGTATGGAATAATTTGTGAAGGTTCTATGTGGCCCTTATATAGGGTTTATGAAGGCTTCAAAGTTTATGTTCGTTTTAAAGATGATTCCCTCGTATCCAAGCACTTAACAAGCGATCTGAGACCACAATTGTAAATGTTAGCCTAATGAAACGAACGAATGATGTAGCCTATATGGACGGCCTGTTCTCTTGTCCAGGTTGACAGCCTGAAACTTAGAGGTTGCTAGGCAAATCACTCTCCTACAGTAATTATATCCCCACGACCTGTGGCCTTTCTGTGTAGTTTATTTTCTGACATTTTAGTCTCTAGATTGAATACATTGCATATACATGCAGATAATTTCTTTCTATGCCCTCAAACATCAATATATTTGCATATATTTTTTATGTGATTGTCATTGTATATATCATATATTTAAGCCCATTGGAAGTACAGTTATGCATTTACAATTAGTATATTAGTGTTAAATGTTTCATTGTTTGTATAATGCTCTGTGCCTTATGCTTTTAAATAATACAATAAACTGAAGTACCTCTATCTTCCATGTGATTTTTACCCTTTCTAAATAAACAACAGGAAACACAGTTGATATTTGTACCTGGTGCCACCTGCTGGGACTTTCTGGTTGAACAGCTTCAGAACATCACTGTGTGAGAAACAGGACTCTGTAATGTTTCCTCCTGGTGGTGCTGTGGTGAATGGTTATCATGATATAACGCAACAGGAAAATATTTCTACATTGTTAAAAACCAACACATACCGCTGATGCCGGGGAGTATCAGGTGAATTCTACATGCCGGAAAGGTTTACTTTTTGCAATACAAAAGCCTTCTTAAATTCTGCTTCCTTTGTCCTAGAGAGGCTGCATATTTTATTATCTTCTGTTTGCTCTTCTGTTCACCGTGGGGCGAGGAAGTAGTGCTAGCAACAGGATTCATTTGTGAATGTCATCACAGTATTTTTCTGACTCACTCAGTAGGGCCTCAGATGTTTTCCAATAGTTACAGCAGTATTGTCTGCAACAAACCATTCATCTGGGGACCTCACCTCTAAATGGTCATTGTCTGGTTCGTTTCATTTCCTTCAGAAGCTAACAGAGAGCGAGGGCAACTCTGATTGTAGAAATTTTACTTGAGGTAAGAGGATGCAAGTCTAACTTTAGCGCAAACCCCATCTCCCTCCCTCCCACCTCCAGAATTGACAGCCTGCCCCATTAGAACTTATGTTCTGTTCTTACTGTTCTCCAAATGCTGAGAAATGTGTCTTGAGTATTTGGAAGCGAGTGAAGGTGATTAGCAGTTTCCCCTCATTAAAACTGAGGGATTAAATGAGATGAAGCAGATACTTCCCCTCATTCATCTCCATCCTAGTTTGTGTCCCAAATGGCATCCTATTCCCTTTAGAGTAGGAAACTATATAGCCCATAGCTTTCTGGTCAAAAGAAGTGCACTACATTTGTGTGTGTGTTTGAGAGTGTGCTTGAGCATGTCCCTCAATTCCATCTTCATATTCATATGCACAAACACACACTTGTACACTAATCATATGTTGCTACTGTTCTTTATTGTACCACTGTTATTATATTCTGATGCCTAGTTACTTTACCCTGTCTTCATGTACATACAGTGCCTTCAGTGAGTATTCACACCCCTTCACTTTTGCCACATTTTGTGTTATAAAGTGGGATTAAAATGGATTTAATTTTAAATTGTCATCTATCTACACAAAATACTCTCAAAGAAAAATGTGAGCATTAAAAATGACTGAAAAATAAAACACTAATGTCTTGATTAGCGAGTCTACATGTTAGAAACACCATTGGCAGCGACTACAGCTTGGAGTCTTTTTGGGTAAGTCTCAAAGAGCTTTCCACACCTTGATCAAATTGTATTTGTCAGACCTTACCTTGAAATGCTTACTTACAAGCCCTTAACTTTATTTTTTTGTAAACCTGTATTGTCAGTTAAGAAAACAATGATGAAATTAACTACAGTAAAAAAAGAAGAGTAACACAAATAAACAATGTGGAGGCTATATACAGGGGTACTGGTACTGAGTCAATGTGTGGGGCTACAGGTTAGTTGAGGTCATTTGTACATGTAGGTAGGGGTAAAGTAACTATGCTTTGATAATAAACAGCGAGTAGCAGCAGTGTAAAAACAAAGGAGGGGGGTCATTGCAAATAGTCCGGGTGGCCATTTGATGAATTGTTCAGCAGTCTTATGGCTTTGGTGAACAAGCAGTTAAGGAGCCTTTGGGACCTAGACTTGGCGCTCCGGTACCACTTGGCTTGCAAAGAGAACGGTCTATGGACTCTTAGACAATTATTTTGGGTCTTCCTCTGACTCTGCATAGTATATAGGTCCTGGATGTCAGGAAGCTTGGCCCCAGTGATGCCTTACGGTCTGATGCCATAAGTTGCCACACCAGGTGGTGATGCAACTGGTTAGGATGCTCTTGATGGAGTAGCTGTCAAACCTTTTGAGGATCTGGGGACCCATGCCAAATCTTTTCAGTGTCCCGAGGGGGAAAAGGCGTTGTCATGCCCTCCTAATTACTTTCTTGGTGTGTTTGGATCATGAGATTGTTGGTGAATTGGGGAGTGTTTGACCCTCCTTTTCCTGTAGTCCACGGGCTTCTTCTTTTATTTTGCTCATGCTGAGGGAGAGGTTGTTGTCCTGGCACCACACTGCCAGGTCTCTAACCTCCTCCCTATACAGTTGTGGCCAAAAGTTTTGAGAATGGCACAAATATACATTTTCACAAAATCTGCTGCCTCAATTTGTATGATGGCAATTTGCATATACTCAAGAATGTTATGAAGAGTGATCCGATTAATTGCAAAGTCCCTCTTTGCCATGCAAATTAACTGAATCCCCAACAAAACATTTCCACTGCATTTCAGCCCCGCCACAAAAGGACCAGCTGACATGTCAGTGACTCTCTCGTTAACACAGGTCATGTCATGCTGATTGAGTTTGAATGTCAGACTGGAAGCCTCAAGGAGAGTGGTGCTTGGAATCATTGTTCTTCCTCTGTCAACCATGGTTACCTGCAAGGAAACGCATGCCGTCATCGACATTCAATGTCGTCTTGGTTAGCAACTTCAGTGTAGATTTGGTCTTGTGATTTAGGTTTATTGTCCTGCTGAAATGTAAATTTTTCTCCCAGTGTCTGTTGGCAAGTAGAATGAACCAGGTTTTCCTGTAGGATTTTGACTGTGCTTAGCTGTATTACATTTTATTTTAATCCTAAAAACTCCATAGTCCTTGCCAATGACAAGCATACACATGAAATGGTGCAGCTACCACCATGCTTGAAAATATGCTGTCAAGGCAAAGGGTGGCTATTTTGAAGAATATCAAATATATTTGTTAAACACTTTTTTGGTTACTACATGATTCCATATGTTATTTCATATTTTTGATTAGCTAACGTTCCTGATTCTAGTTACTAAGCTAAATAAAATATCTCAAATTAGCTACTTACTATAAACTTCCTTGAGTTAGTTTTTGAACAGCTTCACACTTTGTTACTCCAGTTGTCAGTTTGATCACACACCATTTACACACTCATTGTGGCGCCCCAAATTAAAAAATGACTGTTGGAACTCAACCGCAGAAAATACTTTATTATTGTTGCTAGGCTACCAGTTACAGTGATTTTAGTTTGTGTGCACCTTTATGCAGAGTGAATACAAAAATTATAGCTAGTGTATGAAAGAATGACATGGATTTAATATTTGTCAAATTATTGAGCATGTCTTCAAATAAGCATCAGAAACTGTCCTTAGCATATCAAAAAGAAAATCAAGATCCTGATATGGACCTCAGGCAAGAGCATATGAATTGTATGTGCTGAGAAAATACACTATATAGGCCAACTGTATTTGTCATCATAGAGAAAATAAGATGTCCACATAGGCCTATCTCAGGATATCTAATGAGTCAATATCTGACCATATCATGTATGATATCCTGAGGGATTTGTTTTTACATAAAATACATCTGTATTTCATATTTGTCAAGTTATTGAGCATGTGCGGAAAACTCAAATGCATCTGATATCGTCCTTATTTTCACCATATCAAAAAGCATATCAAGATCCTAATATGGACCTCAGCCAAGACAAACATAGGCCTATCTGGAATTAATATAGCTTAACATATTGAATACTGAGAAAACACAGATATGCGATGTTGTAAACAGTCAGTATTTGTCAACATGAAGAGAGAAAATAGGATGTCTTAGGATATCGAATGAGTCCATATCCGGCCATAGGAAATGTCCATGAGTGATATTCGGAGTAATCCAATATCATATACACTGAGTATACCAAACATCTGAACAGCTTGAATTCATCGGGGCATGGAGTGTGGATTTAACAAGTGACATCAATAAGGGATCATCGCTCTCACCTGGTCTGTCTTTGTCATGGAAAGAGCAGGTGTTCTTAATGTTTTGTTCACTCTGTGTATGTCTGAAATACGTGCCAATCTACAAAACTAAATGCATTGGAAATGGTCTGTTTTCTCTAGAATATGAAAAACTTGTCATTGACTATGTTGACTCTGCAGACATACGGAGAGAGAGAGCCTATGTTTTGCTATATCTTTCTGTCTATTTACATTTCTTAGTCAGCAGGCTGGATAACTTCTGTACTCTTTCCCCTTTGTTCCCTCCTCCTTCCTTCCATCCAAGTTAGAAGATTCCTGCAAAAGAAGAGAATCAAGAATTGAGTAAAAGGCAGTTGAGAGTTGTAACGTTAGAATTAATGTTGAGGGGGAGCAGGGACAGACAAAATGTACTGTCAAATGTTAAAATAGGGGGTTCCACATTTTAAGAATTAAGCTAGCTCACAATAAATACACATATAGGAAACATGAATATTGTTTGTCCGTGTGTGTGTGTAAGAGAGACATTGTGAGCTAGCCTAATTCTTAAAATGTGGAACATTTTCCAGCTCTGTTTTTGGGTAGCATACCCAGTGCTCTGCCCCAACTGCAGTATGGAGTGTTGACCGCTCTGTCCCAACTGCAGTATGGAGTGTCGACCGCTCTGTCCCAACTGCAGTATGGAGTGTTGACCGCTCTGTCCCAACTGCAGTATGGAGTGTTGACTGATGCGCTCGAGCAAGCAGACTGCCTGTGCACAGAGATTTATTTATGTGTGAAGCACATATTCAAATCCTAGTTTTATCTGGAACTGATATGCCTACCTCCTTATTTAGATACTGAAATTAAAATTAGATTACTGCACACTTTATGTTAATTGCTTAAAATCTTTAAGGGAAAATATAATAGTCATATTTTCAGGGTCAAATTCAGGTGCTATAATTTTGGACATATTATTGATGGAAAAAAATGTGATAAAAATAGGGTTTTGTAAATCCTGGTGGTTTATAGTAGGATTTTGAAATGAAAGACAGGCCTACGTGTTATTTGGTTAGTCATAATTGAGTTGGTCATAATGGAACATCAAAACAACATTCAGTGCAACATACAAAATGTGCAGCCGACACACCCAGCAAGATGTAGTAAAAGTGAAAGCATTTATAGCATCAGAGATTCTCTAAATTAAGGACCATCTTTGATATCTATAGGACTGCAGAGACTGTCACACATTTTTGCTTTTAATGATCTAGCAAATTTGATGACTAGGAAGTGAAATATATCAAATTTCTTTGGTATTACATCACCTGCCGAATAAAAACCTCAAATGACCCTACTCCTGAACACTTGAATCGGGACAGATAAGCTGAAGTTGACCCAGCCTGAGTACCATTAGTCATAGCACATAGTAATATGATCTGCCGGACTTGGAAAGAGCTCGGCCGGCATTAAGCTACTCTGAATCTGAGTCCATGCTGAGTCCCCCGAGTCTCAAACGGAATAGGCCCGAGCCCAGCGTGTTGACTGGGTACAGTATGCCATGAGACCCAAAGCCGCTTTGGTGCACTCTGCCAGCTGTTGTTTGCCAGGAGTGCTAAGCTGAACCAGGCTAAACCTGATAAAAAAAGAATATTACTCCAATTTTAAAAACTCTAATGATGCCCACAAACACTATGCACATGTTTATATAGATTGGTGTTTATTTATTGAGTAGCATTTTGATAACTGGTCAGTAGTTCAATCAGATTTAAACCAAAAACTAGATATCAACCCAAAAGACTTCATGAAAAATATGTATTTTATTCAAATCAAATTGTACAAATCAAATTGTCACATGCACCTAATACATGTGGAGACAGGTGTAGACCTTACAGTGAAATTCTTACTAACAAGCCCTTAACCAACAATGCAGTTTATTTAAAAAAAGCAAGGGATAAGAATAACAAGTAATTAAAGAGCAGCATAAAAAAAACAATAGCGGGGCTATATACAGGGTGTTATGGTACAGAGTCAATGTGGAGGCTATATACAGGGTGTTATGGTACAGAGTCAATGTGGAGGCTATATACAGGGTGTTATGGTACAGAGTCAATGTGGAGGCTATATACAGGTACAGAGTCAATGTGGAGGCTATATACAGGGTGTTATGGTACAGAGTCAATGTGGAGGCTATATACAGGGTGTTATGGTACAGAGTCAATGTGGAGGCTATATACAGGGGGTACCTGTACAGAGTCAATGTTATGGTACAGAGCCAATGTGGAGGCTATATACAGGGTGTTATGGTACAGAGCCAATGTGGAGGCTATATACAGGGTGTTATGGTACAGAGTCAATGTGGAGGCTATATACAGGGTGTTACGGTACAGAGCCAATGTGGAGGCTATATACAGGGTGTTATGGTACAGAGTCAATGTGGAGGCTATATACAGGGTGTTATGGTACAGAGTCAATGTGGAGGCTATATACAGGGTGTTACGGTACAGAGTCAATGTGGAGGCTATATACAGGGTGTTACAGTACAGAGTCAATGTGGAGGCTATATAAAGGGTGTTACGGTACAGAGACAATGTGGAGGCTATATACAGGGGGTACCTGTACAGAGTCAATGCGGAGGCTTTATACAGGGTGTTATGGTACAGAGTCAATGTGGAGGCTATATACAGGGTGTTACGGTACAGAGCCAATGTGGAGGCTATATACAGGGGGTACCTGTACAGAGTCAATGTTATGGTACAAAGTCAATGTGGAGGCTATATACAGGGTGTTACGGTACAGAGCCAATGTGGAGGCTATATACAGGGGGTACCTGTACAGTGTCAATGTGGAGGCTTTATACAGGGTGTTACGGTACAGAGTCAATGTGGAGGCTTTATAAAGGGTGTTACGGTACAGAGTCAATGTGGAGGCTATATAAAGGGTGTTACGGTACAGAGTCAATGTGGAGGCTATATACAGGGGGTACCAGTACAGAGTCAATGTGGAGGCTATATACAGGGTGTTACGGTACAGAGCCAATGTAGAGGCTATATAAAGGGTGTTACGGTACAGAGCCAATGTGGAGGCTATATACAGGGGGTACCTGTACAGAGTCAATGTGCGGGGGCACCGGTGTCGAGGTAATTGAGGTACATGTAGGTAGAGTTATTAAAGTGACTATTTGTAATTTTATTTGCTTCACCTTTATTTAACCAGGTAGGCCAGCTGAGAACAAGTTCTCATTTACAACTGCGACCTTGTCAAGATAAAGCAAAGCAGTGCGACAAAAACAAAAACACAGAGTTACACATAAATAAACGTACAGTCATTAACACAATATTAAAAAATCTATGTACAGTGTGTGCAAATGTAGAAGAGTAGGGAGTTAAAGCAATAAATAGGCCATAGAGGTGAAATAATTACAATTTATCATTAACAATCTAGTGATAGATTTGCAGATGATGATGTGCAAGTAGAGATACCGGGGTGCAAAAGAGCAATAAAATAAATAACAATTTGGGGATGAGGTAGTTGGGTGTGCTGTTTACAGATTGGCTGTGTACAGGTACAGTAAGCTGCTCTGACAGCTGATGCTTAAAGTTAGAGAAGTAGATATAAGACTCCAGCTTCAGTGATTTTTGCAATTCGTTCCAGTCTGAACTGGAAGGAAAGGTGGCCAAAGGAAGTGTTGGCTTTGGGGATGACCAGTGAAATATACCTGCTGGAGCGTGCTACGGGTGGGTGCTGCTATGGTGACCAGTGGGCTGAGATAAGGTGGGGCTTTACCTAGCAAAGACTTGTAGATGATCTGGAGCCAGTGGGTTTGGCGACGAATCTGTAGCAAGGGCCAGCAAATGAGAGCATACAGGTTGCAGTGGTGGGTAGTATATGGGGCTTTGGTGACAAAAAGGATGGCACTGTGATAGACTACATCCAATTTGTTGAGTAGAGTGTTTGAGGCTATTTTGTAAATGGCATCTCCAAAGTCAAGGATTGGTAGGATAGTCAGTTTTACGAGGGTATGTTTGGCAGCATGAGTGAAGGAGGCTTTGTTGTGAAATAGGAAGCAGATTCTAGATTTAATTTTGGATTGGAGATGCTTAATGTGAGTCTGGAAGGAGAGTTTACAGTCTAACCAGACACCTAGGTATTTGTAGTTGTCTACATATTCTAAGTCAGAACTGTCCACAGTAGTGATGCTAGTCAGGCGGGCGGGTGCGGGCAGCAATCGGTTGAAGAGCATGCATTTAGTTTTACTAGCATTTAAAAGCAGTTGGAGGCCACGGAAGGAGTTTTGTATGGCATTGAAGCTCGTTTGGAGGTTTGTTAACAGAGTTTCCAAAGAAGGGCCAGATGTATACAGAATGGTGTCGTCTGCATAGAGGTGGATCGGAGAATCACCAGCAGCAAGAGCGACATCATTGATATATACAGAGAAAAGTGTCTGCCCGAGAATTGAACCCTGTGGCACCCCCATAGAGACTGCCAGAGGTCTGGACAACTGGCCCTCCAATTTGACACACTGAACTCTATCTGAGAAGTCGTTGATGAACCAGGCGAGGCAGTCATTTGAGAAACCAAGGCTATTTAGTCTGCCGATAAGAATGCGGTGATTGACAGAGTCGAAAGCCTTGGCCAGGTTGATGAATATGGCTGCGCAGTATTGTCTTTTATCGATGGCGGTTATGATATCGTTTAGGACCTTGAGCGTGGCTGAGGTACACCCATAACCAGCTCGGAAACCAGATTGCATAGTGGAGAAGGTACGGTGTGATTCGAAATGGTCGATGATCTGTTAACTTGGCTATCGAAGATTTTAGATTAGGCAGGGCAGGATGGATAGAGGTCTATAACAGTTTGGGTCTAGAGTGTCTCCCCCTTTGAAGAGGGGGATGACTGCGGCAGCTTTCCAATCTTTGGGGATCTCAGACGATACGAAAGAGAGGTTGAACAGGCTAGTAATAGGGGTTGCAACAATTTCAGTGGATAATTTTCGAAAGAGAGGGTCCAGATTGTCTAGCCCAGCTGATTTGTAGGGATCCAGATTTTGCAGCTCTTTCAGAACATCAGCTGTCTGGATTTGGGTGAAGGAGAAGCAGGGGGGGGGCTTGGGCAAGTTGCTGCAGGGGGTGCAGAGGTGTTGGCTTGGGTAGAGGTAGCCAGGTGGAAGGCATGGCCAGCCGTAAAAAAATGCTTATTGAAATGATTGATTATCATAGATTTATTTACTGGTGGTGACAGTATTTCCTAGCCTCAGAGGGCAGCTGGGAGGAGATGCTCTTATTCTCCATGGACTTTAGTGTCCCAAAACGTTTTGGAATTAGTGCTACAGGATGCAAATTTTTGTTTGAAAAAGCTATTTTTAGCTTTCATAACTGACTGTGTATATTGGTTCCAGACTTCCCTGAGAAGTTGCATATCGCGGGGGCTATTCCATGCTAATGCAGAACGCCACAGGATGTTTTTGTGCTGTTCAAGGGTAGTCAAGTCTAGGGTGAACCAAGGGCTATATCTGTTCTTAGTTCTACATTTTTTGAACGGGGCATGCTTATTTAAGATGGTGAGGAAAGCACTTTTAAACAGCAACCAGGCATCCTCTACTGACGGTATAAGGTTAATATCCTTCCAGGATACCCGGGCCAGGTTGATTAGATTGGCCTGCTTGCTGAAGTGTTTTAGGGAGCGTTTGACAGTGATGACCCATTACCGACGCAGGCAATGAGGCAGTGATCGCTGAAATCCTGGTTGAATACAGCAGATGTGTATTTAGAGGGCAAGTTGGTCAGCCCAAGGTTACTGATTTAGGGTTGTACCTGGTAGATTCCTTGATAATTTGTGTGAGATTGAGGGCATCTAGCTTAGATTGTAGTGTTAATTAAGCATAACCCAGTTTAGGTCAACCTAACAGTACGAACTCTGAAGATAGATGGGGGGCAATCAATTCACATTTGGTGTCCAGGGCACAGCTAGGGGCTGAGGGGGGTCTATAACAAGCTGCAACGGTGAGAGACTTGTTTCTGGAAAGGTGGATTATTAAAAGTAGAAGCTCGAATTGTTTGGGCACAAACCTGGATAGTACGACAGAACTCTGCAGGCTATCTCTGCAGTAGATTGCAACTCCAACCCCTTTGGCAGTTCTATCTTGTCGGAAAATGTTGCAGTTGGGGATGAAAATTTCCGGATTTTTGGTGGCCTTCCTAAGATAGGATTCATACACGGCTAAGACATCCGGGTTGGCGGAGTGTGCTAATGCAGTGAATAAAACACACTTAGGGAGGAGGCTTCTATTGTTAACATGCATGAAACCAAGGCTTTTACGGTTACAGAAGTCAACAAATGAGAGTGACTGGGGAATGGGAGTGGTGCTGGGGCTGCAGGGGTTAACCTATACATCACCAGAGGAACAGAGGATGAGTAGGATAAGGGTACAGCTAAAGGTTATAAGAACTGGTTGTCTAGTGCATTCGGAACAGAGAGTAAAAGGATCAGATTTCTGGGCGTGGAAGAATAGATTTAAGGCATAATGTACAGACAAGTGTATGGTAGGATGTGAGTACAGTGGAGGTAAACCTAGGCATTGCGTGACGATGAGAGAGGTTTTGTCTCTAGAGGCACCAGTTTAAGCCAGGTGAGGTCAGCGCATGTGTGGGGGGTGGAACAAAAGGGCTATCTAAGGCATATTGGGCAGGGCTGGGGGCTCTACAGTGAGATAAGACAATGATCACTAACCAAAACAGCAATAGACAAGGCATATTGACATTAGGAAGAGGCATGTGTAGCCGAGTGATCATAGGGTCCAATGAGTAGCAATAGATGAGTCAGGGAGCCGATTCAGTAGTCACTACTACGCTAGGCGAGCTGGAGACACGGCGATTCAGACAGCTCGTGGGCTGGTGCTAGCAGATGTGCCTCTGGGGACGTCGCAACGGAAGAGCCTGTTGAAACCACCTTGGACGACTACGTCGACAGACCAGTCGCGATGGAGCGGCGGGGCTCCGTGTCTGCAGTAAAAGGTTCAGGCCAATTGGCAAAAGAGGTATTGTAGCCCAAGACTTGGCTGGTGGCCCTCTTCAGCTAGCCGGGAGATGGGCCTAGCTCGAAGCTAGCTCAAGGCTAACTGGTGCTCTCTTCTGGACAGAGACATTAGCCAGGAGTAGCCACTCGGAATGCAGCTAGCTAGCTGCGATGATGTAAAGGTTCAGAGGTTTCGTTAGGAATCCAGAGATGTGGAAGAGGAAAAAGCAGTCCGGTATGCTCTGGGTTGATATCGCGCTGTGCAGACTGGCAGGTATTGACTGATCTGAGGCTTGCTGGTGTCATAGTTAATTGTGAAGACCACTAGCAGTGGTTAACTGACTACTAGCTAGTAGCTAGTTTGCTGGCTAGCTTCTGATGGGGGTTCTGGTTCTAATGTATGAAAATAGCAGATCCGTACCACATTGGGTGAGGCGGGTTGCAGGAGAGAGTATATTCAGTCCGTAGATGGAAAGTGAGATTAAAATATATACAAAATATATACTAAAAAACGAGGAAGAAATCGATATTTACAGGACAAGACGAGACAAGAGAAAACACACGTCCGACTGCTATGCCATCTTGCAATGAAAAAATGCATAGATAATAACAGAGAGTAGCAGCAGCGTAGAAGGGGGGGGGGCTTTGCAAATAGTCTGTGTAGCCATTTGATTAGATGTTCAGGAGTCTTATGGCTTGGGGGTAGACGCTGTTTAGAAACCTCTTGGACCTAGACTTGGCGCTTCGGTACCGCTTGCCGTGCGGTAGCAGAGAGAACAGTCTATGACTAGGGTGGCTGGAGTCTTTGACAATTTTTAGGGCCGATTCGATCTTAGTTCTGTATTGACACTTTGCCTGTTTGATGGTTCGTCGGAGGGCATAGCAGGATTTTTTAAGCTTCTGGGTTAGAGTCCCGCACCTTGAAAGAGGCAGCTCTACTCTTTAGCTCAGTGTGAATGTTGCCTGTAATCCATGGCTTCTGGTTGGGGTATGTATGGACAGTCACTGTGGGGATGACGCCCTCAATGCACTTATTGATAAAGCCAGTGACTGATGTGGTGTTCTCCTCAATGCCATCGGAAGAACATATTCTGGTCTGTACTAGCAAAACAGTCCTATAGTTTAGCAGTAGCTTCATCTGACCATCTTTTATAGACCGAGTCACTGGTGCTTCCTGCTTTAATATTTGCTTGTAAGCAGGAATCAGAAGCATAGAATTTTGGTCAGATTTGCCAAATGGAGGGCGAGGAAGAGCTTTGTACATGTCTCTGTGTGTGGAGTAAAGGTGGTCTAGAATTGTTTTCCCTCTGGTTGCACATTAACATGCTGATTGAAATTAGAAAAACTGATTACACTTTCCTTGCATTAAAGTCCCGGCCACTAGGAGTGCCACCTCTGGATGAGTGTTTTCCTGTTTGCTTATGGCAGTATACTGCTCATTGAGTGTGGTTTTAGTGCCAGCATTGGTCCTTGGTGGTATGTAGACAGTTACGAAAAATACAGATGAAAACTCTCTAGGTAGATAGTGTAGTCTATAGCTTATCATGAGATACCTCAAGACATCCTTAGATATCATGCACCAGCTGTTGTTTACATATATGCATAGGCCCCCGCCCTGTGTTTTACCAGAGGCTGCTGTTCTATCCTGCCGATAGAGTGCATTGCCCGCCAGCTGTATGTTCTTAATGTCATCATTCAGCCACGACTCGGTGAAACTTAAGATTTTACAGTTTTGAATGTCCCGTAGGTAGGATATAGGTGCTTTCAGTTCGACCCATTTATTTTACAGTGATTGAACGTTAGCTAGCAGGACAGAAGGCAAAGGCAGATGAGCCACTCGTCACCTGATCCTAAGAAGGCACCCTGTTATTTTTCTGCAAAATCTCAGTTTCCTTCTCCATCGAATGACGGGGATCTGGGTTTGGTCGGGTGTCTGTAGTACATCCCTCCCGTCCAAGTCATTGAAGAAAAACTTTTTGTCTAATCTGAGGTGAGCAATCGCAGTTCTGATGTCCAGAAGCTGTTTTCGGTCATTAGAGACAGTAGCAGCAACATTATGTATAAAACAAGTTACAAACAATGCTAAAAAACAAACAAAATAGCACAGTTGGTTAAGAGCCGATAAGAAGGCAGCCATCCCCTCCGGCACCATCTTTAATCCTTTAATCCACAATCTGGTTGTAAAACGTTCTGACCAGATATCAACCAGTAAAATACGTCTTCATCACATCGTATGCCAACTGGGATATAACTCCATTCTTATGTATTTTATTCCTCTCATGTTGCTATTTTTACTAGATTTTTTAAAAACTCTGCATCATTGGGAATTGTGTGTAAGCAAAGCAGTAAAGTCTATACCCGTTGTATTTGGTGCATGTGACAAATATAATTAGATTTGATGATTAGATTTTTTGTGTGATTCCCCAAGTCAGTGATGGAATACAGAAGCATAACTGCCTTTGAGGTCCACCATCAAAATGTGCTGTTGCTATGGTAACAAGCAGCAGCAGAAATTATGTTTTGAGCAAGTAGCGTTCTTGGGGGAGATGAAAATAAAATGATATTTCTGTCTCAATGGAATGAACATGTCTAGACACTGTTACTCATACATCCAAATCAATATTTGCAAATAAAATCAACTCTTCACAACATTGATTTGATATCGATCGTCTCGCTAACATCAAAGGTCCAACCAAGAGGTTTTTCTTTTTCCTATTTAATCACCCCTGTTGCCATGGTGAGGGCAGGACCATGAGGGATTATTACCACAAAAAAAATGTAATTTCAAGATGGAGCAATAATAAGACCATTAGCCTGAAGTGGCGTATTGGCCGAAAGATGTCATGTTCTATGCAGGACAGACACAGACAGTATGCCTGAACATGGCTGGAATAGCAGATAATTCCTGGGACATGAGACTCGAGGACAATGAGTAGGATGAAGATCATGCAGAAAAATGTAAGTACAAATGTAATCAAACAAGTCCAATTCAAATATTAATCTTTCCATTAGAACATGTCTGACATACTTTGCTGAATTCATATCAACAGGTCCCTAGTCAAGGTCTTTCAGAATGCTTCATAGCCTCTTTTCGGACAGCCTCTGATCAACTACTACCTTGCGAGCAAGGTAATTTCAGTTTTATGTAAATGGTTCACCAACCCCAGTTTTTTTGTTTTTGTTTTTGTTGTTGTTGAAATGACAAACTACAATATAATAATATCATAAAGATCAATGTTTAAAAAATAAACTACAAAATAATTTTATTTTAATTAAATGTGCTTGCATTTTAAAATATAGAAATGAATTTGCAAGTAGTCTGCCCGAACAAAAACAACATTCTCACCAATGGTTACAAAAACTTCTTTACTTGCTATAACTGTGATATGTTGTTGTTTAGCTACGCCAGTTGAATGCACTGACTGTAAGTCATTCTGGATAAGAGTGTCTGCTAAATGACTGAAATGTGAAAGTGAACATACCAAAATGAACCACAAAGCACACTGGGTATTATAATTGGCCGTGTTACGGGGTAGAGCTCATTACAATAATACTCAGAATGCTTTGCAAAAGTCCATTTTTACTTATAAACTCAGCTAATGTAAACTGTGTTTATTTTCAGCAAACTTAACATGTGTAAATATTTGTATGAACATAAGATTCAAAAACAGAGACATAAACTGAACAAGTTCCACAGACATGTGACTAACAGAAATTGAATAATGAGTCCCTGAACAAACGGGTGTCAAAATAAAAAGTAACAGTCAGTATTTGGTGTGGCCACCAGCTGTATTAAGTTCTGCAGTGCATCTCCTCCTCATGGACTGCACCAGATTTGCCAGCTCTTGTTGTGAGATGTTACTCCACTCTTCCACCAAGGCACCTGCAAGTTCCTGGACATTTCTGGGGGGAATGGCCCGAGCCCTCACCCTCCAATCCAACAGGTCCCAGACGTGCTCTATGGGATTGAGATCCGTGCTCTTCGCTGGCCATGTTAGAACACTGACAATCCCGTCTTGCAGGAAATCATGCACAGAACGAGCAGTATGGCTGGTGGCATTGTCATGCTGGAGGGTCATGTCAGGATGAGCCTGCAGGAAGGGTACCACATGAGGGAGGAGGATGTCTTCACAGTAATGCACAGCGTTGAGATTGCCAGCAATTACAACAAGCTCATTCCGATGATGCTGTGACACACTGCCCCAGACCATGACGGACCCTCCTCCTCTAAATTGATCCCGCTCCAGAGTACAGGCCTCGGTGTAACGCTCATTCCTTCGACACAAAAGCGTAAATCCAACCATCACCCCAGGTGAAACAAAACCGCGACTTGTCAGTGAAGATCACTTTTTGCCAGTCCTGTCTGATCCAGCGACGGTGGGTTTGTGCCCATAGGTGACGTTGTTGCCGGTGATGTCTGGTGAGGCCCTCAGTCCAGCCCCTCTCAGCCTATTGTGGATAGTCTGAGCACTGATGGTGTCACGCCCTGACCTAAAGAGCCTTTTTATTTCTCTATTTTGGTTAGGTCAGGGTGTGACTAGGGTGGGTACTCTAGTAACGTAAAGTTTAGTAGGGCTAAACAGCACAGTACCAAACCAAGATCTCACAAACAACAGGTGGGAAAAGGCTGCCTAAAAATGATCCCCAATCAGAGACAACGATAGACAGCTGCCTCTGATTGGGAACCATACCAGGCCAACATAGAAATACAAAAAACTAGATGGGCACAAACCCACCGTCGCTGGATCAGACAGGACTGGCAAAAAAAAAAGTTTGTAATTGTTGTTTTTTCGGTGTTCATTGAATAAAATTAAGATGTATGCCTACCACGCTGCACCTTGATCTGATCCTTCCATCAACGAGCATAACAGAAGATCCCACCACCCACGGACCAAGCAGCGTGCCGAGGAGGAGCAGGGATCCTGGGCCTGGGAGGAAAGCCAGGAGTGGAGGACATCCTGGACGTGGGACGAAATCATGACAGGAGACAGAAGCCTGCCATGGAAGCAGGCAGAGGCAAAGAAGGAACAACAACGACGACACCAGGGTTCGCTGCCACGACGGAAGCCCGAGATGCAGCCTCAAAACATTTTTTGGGGGGGCACACGGGGTAGTTGGCAGAGCCAAGGTGGGAACCAGAACCAACTCCCTGTACTCACCGTGTGGAGTTGGTCACCGTTCAGGTGCCATGTTTTGCGGTTCTAAGCACTGTGTCTCCAGTGCGCCTCCACAGCCCGGTGCGTTCTGTGCCAGCTCCCCGCATTTGTCGTGCTAAAGTGGGTATCTGTCCAGGACGGGTTGTGCCAGCTCAGCGCTACTGGTCTCCAGTACGCCTCCTGGGTCCAGTATATCCTGCGCCGGCTCTACGTACTGTGTCCCCAATATGCCTTCACAGCCCTGTGCCAGCTCCCCGCACTTGCCGTGCGAAGATGGTCATTTGCCCAGAACGGGTTGTGCCAGCTCTACGCTCCAGGCCTCCAGTGCGCCTCCACGGTTCAGTATAACCTGTGCCGGCTTCACGCACCCGGCCGCCAGTGCGTCTCCCCAGTCCGGTACGTCCAGTGCCAGCTCCACGCACCAGGCCTCCAGTGATGATCCATGGCCCGAAGCCTCCAGTGATGATCCATGGCCCGAAGCCTCCAGTGATGATCCATGGCCCGGAGCCTCCAGTGATGATCCATGGCCCGAAGCCTCCAGTGATGATCCATGGCCCGAAGCCTCCAGTGATGATCCATGGCCCGAAGCCTCCAGTGATGATCCATGGCCCGGAGCCTCCAGCGACGGTTCCCAGTCCGGAGCCTCCAGCGGGGGTTCCCAGTCCAGAGCCCCCGGCGATGATCCACGGTCCAGTTCCTCCGGCGACCATCCACAGTCCAGAGTTCCTGGTGACCATCCACGGTCCGGAGTCCCCAGCGACGATCCACAGTCCGGAGTCCTCGGCGACGATCTACAGTCCGGTTCCTCCGGCTACGATTCACTGTCTGGAGCCTCCGGTGAAGATCCATGGTCTGGTTCCATGGAAGCAGAGGGATCCGCGAGCTGAGCAGGGTCTAAGTCCCGAATCGGAGCCGCCACCGAGGCTAGATGCCCACCCGGACCCTCCCCCATAGAGTACTGGGGGGGAGGAGGGGTACTGTCACGCCCTGACCTTAGAGAGCCTTTTTATTCTCTATTTTGGTTAGGTCAGGGTGTGAATAGGGTGGGTACTATAGTTTTTTGTATTTCTATGTTGGCCTGGTATGGTTCCCAATCAGAGGCAACTGTCTATCATTGACTCTGATTGAGGATCATATTTAGGCAGCCTTTTCCCACCTGTTGTTTGTGGGATCTTGTTTTGGTACTGTGCGGTTTAGCCCTACTAAACGTTACGTTTAGTTTGTATTTGTTGTTTTTTCAGTTATCATTGAATAAAATTAAGATGTACGCCTACCACGCTGCATCTTGGTCCGATACTTCCATCAACGAGCATAACAGATGGAGCGATTGTGCGTTTCTGGTGTAACCATGGGAAGTTGTTGTTGCCATCCTGTACCTGTCCCACAGGTGTAATGCCATCTGTAAGCTGTTCATGTCTTAATGACCGTTCCACAGGTGCATGTTCATTAATTGTTTATGGTTTATTGAACAAGCATGTGAAACAGTGTTTAAACCCTTTACAATGAAGATCTGTGAAGTTTTTGGGATTTTTACAAATTATCTTTGAAAGACAGGGACCTGAAAAAGGGACATTTCTTTTTTTGCTGAGTTTACATTTATATTATTTTATTGAGCAAATGCTCTTGTAACAGTATAACTTTAGACCGTCCCCTCGCCCATACCCGGGCACAAACCAGGGACCCTCTGCACACATCAACAACAGTCACCCACGAAGCATCGTTACCCATCGCTCCACAAAAGCCGCGGCCCTTGAAGAGCAAGGGGAACCACTACTTCAAGGTCTCAGAGCAAGTGACGTCACCGATTGAAACGCTATTTAGCGCGCACCGCTAACTAAGCTAGCCGTTTCACATCCGTTACACTCTTATCACACCATAGTGTCACACCATAGACTTTTGATACCAATAAAGGGTGAAAAGGCGCCACAAAATTGTGAAACACACAAAATATATATATATATATATTCTAAAATAATATATATATATATATATATATATATATATTTTAGAAAAGTAATTTGTATTTTGAAAATACAAATTACAGCTCTCGAATGTATCGTGTTCGAAAATACATTGGAGTGTAGTTCAGCCCAGTGCAATACAAATGACAAAATACTCAGAAGTAGTTGAAATACATATTCAAATACATGTAACATGAATACTGCCCATCTCTGGTTGGCATCAAGTTTCCTAATGGAGTCCCTGAATCAGAGCTTCAGAATGTCTGGAATGAATTGTGTCTACACACACACACACACACACACACGACATGACCTAAAACCTTGAATTACAACCAGCATATGACATCATCGTGGCAGCACTGAGCTTGAATAATTTGTGTTCAGACTGAGCCATGTGTGTGTAACATGCACATTATAGACCACCCCTCCCCCGACCACACACTCAGCCTCCACACAGAGTCTAATCCCCATATGCTGAAACGTAATGCAAAAATCGTTCATGAAAAAAAAAATGGACCCGATAACTTTAACAGGATCGGGGGAAAAAAAGCGTCTGGCAACAGTCGATATTAAAACATGCAGAGGCAGACGAGCTTGGGGCCTTACTGAGAGGAATGAGACTGCAGCAGAGGGGAGAGGAGAGGGAGAGCTGCCTACTGCAGCCTGCCTGCCACACAGTCAGAGACAGATGACTACTACTATTATCACATGTTATTTTCCCCCGCTCAGCTACCCGTTGACTTGTGTATGAAAACCTAGCGCTTTTCTTTTACTCCTGCATGCTTGCCCCCCTTCTGGGTTTCTGCTTTTCGAGTGATCAGCTGATGAAGAGGCTAGCAGCTCGCCGCTATG